>NW_028277058.1:30138863-30441893 GCF_059951505.1 Python bivittatus | reverse complement strand
GGGAAGGAGCCTGGCTCGCTTCCTTTCTCTCAAGACTACAAAGGAAACCGTAAAAGAGCGAATGCATAAACCTGAGAAGGAGAAAACCACAGAGTTTCTTTGTGAGCTGCAGTGACTCATTTTCAAGATGTTGTCTGCTGCCAGTTTCAAACCGGAAGCGCATGGCAATTAGTCTTGCTGTTTCCAGACGAGCCAGAAACTCTCCCAACACGTCCCCCTCCTCCCAAGCCCCTTGGACGGTCTTCCCCCTCTCCATGCAGCCCGAAACAATTTAAGCAAACTCCAATTCCAAGGGAGTCCGGACCGGTGCACTGCCCCCTCCCCTCCCCTCCCCTCCTCCCACCCACCAATCCAAATCCACTGTCTTCAGAAAATAGCCCACCGGGCTGCTACAAGCGAGCTATTATCGCCACGAGCCTCGCCAGGTCCGGGACGCGCGCAAAAGCGCTCCCTCCCTCCCACGCACGCCAGAGTCGGCTCCTGACGACCGACGACGCTCCTTCGGAGTAAGGGCAGCTCTCCACGGAACTGTCAGACGCGCTCTTCCCCCTCCCACCCTGGCCTTTCACCCCGTTCAACAAGCGCTGACCCCAAAGCTGCTTCCTCCACGCAGAACTGGGCCCGCCGCCGTCGCCACAACTCAGGAG
This sequence comes from Python bivittatus, assembly GCF_059951505.1. Taxonomy (NCBI): domain Eukaryota; kingdom Metazoa; phylum Chordata; class Lepidosauria; order Squamata; family Pythonidae; genus Python; species Python bivittatus. Next base: position 30,441,246 of record NW_028277058.1, on the reverse strand, counting down.
AGGCGCTTGCTGCGTGCGAGGCAATAGTGCGCCGGACCCCGACCTCATTCCGCTAGCCACATTATGCCCCCCCCGTCTCCAAAGAAAGACCCTTCTTTCCCTTCCCCGTTGGTCAACGACAGGTGGGTTCCTCGCATCTCCCTCACTCCAGCCGTCACTATCTCCTCTCCTCACGAATCCCTTCCTGCCCTGCCGGGGGAGGGATCCTCAAGTCGTCCACTCCCCTGCGACCGAGGAATAACGTTTCGCCAGACCCAGCTTTTGCTCCCCCAGATACGCCACACACACACATACACACACACCCGCTGCCAGATGGCACTTCGGTCGGCAGTAAGAAAAGTCGCCCGAGACTTTCGCCGCCACTCGCTCCAAGCACACGCACACGCACACACGGCTCGCCTCGCCTCGCCTCGCCTCGGCTCTCCTCCCCTCCTCTCCCCTCCCCTCCCTCGGCCGCCCCAACCGGATGCCTTGCGGCGAGGCAGGGATCCCCCTGGCACGACCCTTCTCGCGTTTTATCGGGGGAACTAAAGTGCCCAGGCAAGTTACTTTGGAACGGACAACAGCCCAGAACCACCGCAGTTTCATTCAGCTCCCACCTGTCTCCCCCACCACCCTTTTTCTTGCCTCCAACTAAACTCTCTTCCAACTTTAGAGCTACGTACCCAGCGTCTGGTCTGGTGGGCTTCTCTCCAACGTCTTCTTGCCGTTTTAACGAGAGCCGCGTAGAATCCCTCGGTTTTCCATGCTGACAGCCCTCTAAAACGCTCTGGTGCTGTTGTAATGAGATCCTGATTTTTCCCCTTGTTTCTTTCTCTCTTCCACCCGCCCCCCCCCTCAAGCTAGTATGTGTGTGCGAGAGTGTGTGTGTGTGAGAGAGAGCAGGAAGTTAGAGCAGTCAGACAGAGAGCCGGCTCACTTCCTTTCCTGCATTATTCCCCAGGCGGTTTGCAGTCTGTGTAAACAGGCTTTTCCTCCCTTCTCCCCTCTCTGGCCACTGATGTGCAGGCAGCATTGCTGTAACATAAGACACATGCAGAGTAAAACGGTAACGGGACTCAGACTCACACACCAACCAAGGAACTCCAGCAGTTCCCTCTGACCTCCACCTCTTCCTGTTCTGCACCCCCGGGGAGGAGCTTCAAACCAGACCAACAATTTTGCTCATCAGCCGCAGTTACTTGAAACATAAGGTAGCTTTAAAACAAAAACAAAACAAAACACCAACAACATCCCTCAACAGCTTGCTATGTTAGCTCTAAGAAGTAATTCAACTGTTTTTTGTGGCCCTAAGAAAAAGGAACTGCAAGCAGCTTTCATATATATGGTTAAAAGTTGTTTAACTTGATTGCATACTATACTGAAAGCATGAAAGTCCATAGAATATATTTATTATACTGCATGTATCAATCCTTCTAGTTCCAGTTCAATGGTTAAAGAGACATCAGATTCTGTTCTGCAGATTTTGTCCATCACACTGTTCTAAGAATTCTACTGATGGATTTAGAAGTACTTGGTTGAAGTATTTCTAAGACATAATTTTAGAAAAATCCAAAGGCAACATTCCATTTGCAATAAACACAATCAAAAGTCTTCCACTATCCCACTGCAGAAATGTCAGCCTAACATATAGGCTTCACTGGGATTTAAACAGCTTGCTTGTGTATAGAGTTGCAGGCTCATTTATTTATTTAAACCATTTGTACTGCACTCCTCACCCAGAAAGGTTTCCAAAGAGGTTTATAGATCAATAAATAAAAGATAGTCCCTGCCCTCAGGCTTACAACTGAAAAATATACAAGAGAAAAGGAAACAATGATGGAGGAGAAACAGAATGTTTCATTCAGTGCTGCAGTATACAGTAATCAAATGAACAGAAAACTACTAGATGGAAACAGTGACTGACAAAACTATCAAAGAGAATATATACATAAGCGGGCAATTGCCAAGATAGTCGAATATCATCTCAAAGATGAGGAGAATGATTAAAAGGAAGCTAAAAAGAAAAGAGGGCCAAAACTCTACGAAATACTTTGAGGAATGCTACTTGCATTATAATGGAAGTTCAGCTTGAATGCACAATACAGACTAGGGAAGATCTTATGTCGTCCAAGAAGATGCCAGCATGATTAATAAACAGAGTGAACTTCATTTTTTGAAAAAGGAAAGCTTGTACAAATTAGTAGAATAGGAACAAATGTATTCCTGGGCAAAAGAAATGCAAGTAGATAATACAGGGTACAAAGAACAAGAATATAGGAAGTATTCCACGAGAATTAAAAATATTTAGTCCAAAAATAAAAAAATATTTTAAAAAACTAGAAGCCAAATATCAGCTGGGAAAGTAGTCAGACTATTTGCTGATAAGAGTTAAAGAAGTACTAAAAGAGAACTGAAGAATGCAGAATTAATTATTTATATGTGTTATCACTATAGAAGATGTACAATAGATACTTTCTCAGGGAGTCTGAGATATTTATTTATTTATTTGTTTGTTTGATTGATTTTTATCCCGCCTTTATTATTTTTTATAAATAACTCAAGGTGGTGAACATACCTAATACTCCTTCTTCCTCCTTTTTTCCCCACAACATCAACCCTGAGAGGTGGGTTGGGCTGAGTGGGGGTGACTGGCCCAAAGCCACCCAGCCAGCTTTCAGGCCTAAGGCGGGACTAGAACTCACAGTCTCCTGGATTCTAGGCCATGATCATGGAATAAATAGTAAGAACAAGATATAAATCAAAGGCCTTAATGACAAGAATAAGCTAATAAATAGTCAGCTGAGAATTTTAAAAGAAATTCAAATGTGAAACTATTGGTCTTCCAACAAAAATATATTTGTTGTCCTTAAAGATAACCTCTGTAGGATAGAACTGGAACACAGCCAGTGTAACTCTTGATTTCAGAAAAATGGAGTCAGTATGATTTGGGAAATTTCAAACCAATTAGTTTAATATCTTCTGGTAAATTGGTAGAAAGCATTATTAAAGATAACTTGACTGAACATACAGAAAAGTAAGACTTGCTGAAGAAGAATCAACATGCCTCGACTTATGCACCAGCAACCGATAGATAAAGGAAATCTAGAGAACACCTTGCACACAGAAGTAACAAGAAAATTAATAGTTCAGCTGCGAATACTCTAACTCAGTGTTTCTCAACCTTGGCAGCTTGAAGATGTGTGGACTTCAATGCCCAGAATTCCCCAGCCAGCATTGGGAATTCTGGGAGTTGAAGTCCACACATCTTCAAGCTGCCAAGGTTGAGAAACACCGCATGTATGCCATTGGTTTCTCCCAAGTTTAGCATATGACTACCTGTCTGTGTCTTCACACTCTGCACCTGGCTTTTCTTGTGAAAACCAAGCAAAATAAAGAAACCTGTATTTGTTTCAGTTCCAGCTGGAAGAAACCCTTGCATCTGATTTGCACAACATGGCAAGCCAGATCTGCAGCACAACGGACAGCTCATTACCCACACCCCGTGTGTGGGAGGAACCAGCAAGTATGAGCCAGAGCAGTTGCAGCTAAGCTCTAACCCTGGCTTGTTGTGCTGTCCAAGTATAGCCATTAATATTGACTTTCAAACTATTTTTTACAAGCCCTTCAATAAACAATCTAAGTAAACTCAGGAGCCTTGGAACAAGACAGAGATTGTTGTTTTCTCCTTGGATGAATGTGTTTCCTCCAGGGAAATGTGGCCAAAGCCACATGCCAGCAGTGGGTAGGGCTGTAGTGAAAAACAGTCAGGGAGAGAAACAAACACTAATACAGGCACCCATCCATTCCACTTCCTCCCTGGTACAGCACTAGGGGATTTCTAGTTTAGAAAAGGTAAGAAATGGCAAAAAAATAGTAGTGTTTCACATAATTACAGTGGATGAGAGATCATTTCTATTTCGTTCATAATACTAGGAGTCACCTAATGAAACTGAATGGCAGGAGATTAAGGACAAACCAAACAATATATTTCTTTGCAAAATTCCAAATTAAACTATGGAATTACCGCAACATGATCATCTTAAAGCTTTGTGTTCTTACATTGCCCTAATCTAAGGCTTGTGTAACTATTGTTCATTGACTAAGCCACTATTAGATGAGCTCACTCATCACAGCAGTGTTACTCCAATAGCCCAATATCTCAGTTCACTGATTCAATTGGTCTTCAATTAGAGTTATTTCCAAGTCAGGGGTCATAGGACTGCAGCCTTCTTTAGAGAAGTAACAAGAAACAGAATCAGGCAGGAGTGACTGTATTTGCAGCTTCACAGTACTTTCTGAAAGAAGACAAAACTTCTTTCAGTTCCTTCTCCATGCTTTCTGACCTTTGGCTTTTAATTCATAAATAAGATATCATCAGGAAAATACATATAATTTGTGCCTCATCTTGCATGCATCAGAACTGTAACAAAGATAGCCAGGTTCACTCACAAATATCTCTGCTCTGCTGCTACTCTTGGTCAGCAAATAATACATTCCTGTGTTCCTGGATATACAGGACATAGTTACACAAGCCTTAGATTAGTTTTAAGTGTAGGTGGAAGGCAACAATTAACGTTCTTAATTTACCATTATTAGCTTGCCTTTCCCCCAATTGGTTGCAAAAAGATTATGCTTCTAAGAACAGGAGGAACATAAATCCAGCACTGATGAAGTCACCTTCCAATAAGCATGTCCCAAAGAAGCTCTCTAGAGCAAAAATGGGGCTGCTCCCAGCTTTCAGGAGCATTGCAAAGGTCTGCAGCGATATAATAGAAAAGTGTACAGCTTTGGGGGGCGGGGTTGTTGTAGGAGTGTTAAGGAAGGGAAGAGGTTCAGGAAACCACTCAGAGGCCAGCTGCTATCATTCCAACTCCTAAAATCCTATCAAAACCTCAAAAACAGCCCAAAATTGCATTGGAAAAATCAAGCTATTATGCTGCTGATTTGCAACAGTGTGATCTTGGGACATTTTGGGGCTACTTGTAGTCTGTGGATTCTTTATCCTGCTCTAGAGAGAAAAAAATAAAAAGGTATTGAGCCTGGGAGAAACAGCATGAAACAATTCAAAGAATGCTTTTTTGATTTCAGCCCTTTTGTGCCCAGATTCTTCTGGGGAAAGATTTTGTTGAAGGGCCACACTTTGAAAAATGTGGTTCCAGGAAATTTGTGGCAATTAAAAGATACATACTTCATTACACTGCTGCAGGTCTTAAGTGATCATCCAAAAGCTGGTAGTTTGAAAAGCATAAGACTTAACAGTGAGGAATCTTTCCTGTCTAGTGCCCCACCATTTTAGGAATACTGAAAATTAATGATGAATGGATTGATTATTACTATCTGTGTACTCCTGACTGAGACGCACAGAGCACAGGAATGCAATCATCCAGCTCCACTTACAAAAAAAAAAGAGACAATGGTCACAAAGTAATAATGCTTCTACCCCATGTGCAAGCATAATTTCTGCAAGCTTAGTTCAAGTTCTTTCCCCCCCATCAACAGGCTTTGTTTTTAAAATCTCCTTACATTTCTTGCAGCTGGCAATAGAATTCATAGTAGGCACTGCAATATAAACATTATTTATAGATGTCCTTCTTTAGCACATTTAGCAAATACATTTTAATGTGTTAACTTTTAAAACATGTACAGTATATTGGCTTATATTGAAATACTTATCAAGCAAGAGGAAATCTAATGACCTGCTGGTAATTTTTGGCTACTGTTTATGTTTGAACTTTTCTCTTTCTTCCTGTAGAAACTTCCGTATCCTCTTCCTGTGTCCTACAAAAGACTGTACAATGCTGAACAAAAAATGCAACATAGGCAGAACTCCACCTTTCTCCTTCCTGCAAGGATATCCTTTTCCTTGTAGAATTGTTAGGAATGTTCCTATCAAAATATTCATTCATTATTTTTCCTTTGTACATTTCTGAATTTATAAATCTGTGCAGCTAGACGTATTTACAAGCAAAATATTCATTATTTTCTCATTAAATTCTCTCTGAGACATATGGTCTAAATCTGTTTCAGAGTGACTAGTGTTCCAAGGTTTTATCAAGAAGAAGACCAAGAAAAGGGGGAACGGTTACTTTTCATTGGGTGAGTGAATTAACAGGAAAGAGGTTTTGGGGAAAGGATGGAATTTTACCTGTCCAACACCAGAACAATATTATATAGATTCATCAGTTACGGGCTGAACTTTTCAGCTGTCACATCTCCCTTTTCTCTCTGAACTTGTATTTATCAAGGCATGACATTCGTTTCAGCCAGTTCACACAATCTTTCCAAATACAACTTGTACCTTATGCACATGGAAAAGAGCGGCCAGAATTCTGAATCATAACAAAAGTACGGTTTGCATGCTACATTTAACACACAAAAGAAAGAGTGGTGGTACTCCTCCTAACTGCAGCCAGTGCTTAAGGTAAGGTTCCAAGTTGTTCTACTTCCTCATCTTACCACTCAAAATAGCACAATTCAGCACAGTACAAAATCCATAAACTAATTTCTAAAGCAGAAAAAGATCTCTCTTTAAGTGCCCAGCTGATGCAGTCTCATCCCTTGCACATTTACTCAGAAGGACATTTCACAAAGCAGGACTTTCTCTGTTTTTAATTGTTTCATTGCTTTCAATATACAGAACATTAAAAAAAAACAGAAATCAAGAACCTAAATTATAGCAAAAACCAGAAATAAATGCAGAAGAAATATAAATAACAGTTTTAAATGATACATTAAATACATTGACCGCAGATAAAGATTTTTCCTCTATCTTAATACGAAACAAGTTCACAGGTAGAAAGTGAACACGTATCATCAATTCAAAATTTTAAATCAGGTATGGCAGAGTCTTTCTATCAAAATAAAATAATATTTTTAGCAATGGCCCATGTGCAGAAGAATCAGATTCTTCATAAAGAAGTTCCAAATTTTCAACATCACATCAGCATATTAACCAAAGGACAACCACAGGGCAGGCTAAACATATTTGGATTTATTCTCATGTTTTTGTCAAGCTGGCACTTAACGTATGTAATCTATTACACAAAATCCAGGAACAACAGGGTAACATCTTCCTTAGGATCAGCTAAACTGCTTAATAGTGGGAAAAAAAGATGATTTCTTTAGAACCTTTATGTAGACTGGATATTAAGCAGAAGGGCAGGCAAAGAGAAGAAATGGGACATAATACTGAAACCACAGTGATCTTCAGATGGTCTATACAATGTGTTTCGTTAGGTAAATTTTATAGGACTGGATCAGTTTCATACTGATTCACCAATGTTTTGAATGGAGGCATATTTGGACGAAATTAAAGAAGACCAGAGCATTTTTTATGGTTGATACTTAACAGAAACATACCAAGCCATGATTTATTTAACCATGTTCTATTCAGAAAGCCACAAATGGCTGGGTTTTCACAAGCCAAACCATGAATCATGATTTATAAACCATAATATTTGGGTTTTCACTGCATACAAAGACAAACCAAAGCAAGCACTTTCTGGCTTGGCGTGCTGTAGAATCCCCGTCATTGGCTGTCCCAGTTCTTAGAAGTTTTCCAGCCTGAAAACAGTCAGGAACAGATGGTGGGATGTAGTTTGGTCATAATCTAAATATGACTTCAACTTATTTTCTTTTGCATTAGTATTATCTTTCTAGGAAAACAGAATATCTTAAACTGCCCTAAAGCAATAAATAATTATTCTATACCACAGCAGATAATATATAAGAAAGAACAAAATACAGCAGTTTGCACAATCAGGGAGAAGAGAGAGAAAACAGAAGACAAATAGTCATCAAGCCAATTGACATTTATAATATTTGACCATTTAAATTTAAAAACTGCCCACTAAAATAATCAAGGAGAAATTAATCAGCTGTTAGTTCCACAAGCAATTTCAGAAAAGTTGACTACATTAAGCATTATTTTTGAGAACTGGTCAAACAAAAAATAATGGGCCCAGAATTAATCTGTTAACCAGGAAAAGATTTTATATGGGGAGCTAACAGTTGGCAACCTATTTTGGTAGAAAACACAATGTAGCAAATCATGAACCAGCAATTTTACTGTTGCAGATCCACAGTAACAGTTTCTATTAGCACATGAAATCATCCAGAATTTGCAGTGTTCTTGTTTGAAGGTAAGATGTTGGAGTGCAGGAGCACAAAGGCTCTGCGATATTTAGCTACAGTACGCTGCTCATCATACTTCCAGTCAGCCACACTGTAGGACATGGAATGCACACACTGATCCATGTTAAGCCCACATAGAACTTCAACGCTATCATTGTCGCTCCCAATCACTTTTCATAGATTCTTCTACTGTACAGCCAGTATTCAACTCCTAATGATGACATAACACTGCATATATTCTGTATCTTGCCGTACCACCACTACTTCTATTTTATGATGAAAATAAACTGCTATGCTCCAACAGCAGACAATATTAAAGGTGACCAATTTAAGGGTCACAGAAAGAATTAGTACATAATTTTACAGCAGCAAAGATCCCTCAACTTTCCTGAAGTTATTTATCCATTGTAAGATTTGCACTGATTTCAATCAAGTAGTGACCATGTGTGAAATAATTTCTGCTGATCAAACTTTACAGAAATAATTTTTGATACTGTCAGGCACAATACTTTTCAGATGAAGCAGACAGCACATTCCCCTGCTAGATTAAGCAATAAATGTTAAACTGTTTCTATACATGCATGAAACAACATTAGAAGAGATGCACGCACACATGTATGCAACCTGCAACTTTTTAAATGGTGTCAAATGTATACATGCATTTTCTTTTTTAATTCTACTTCTTACTATTTGAATAGAATTTATTCATAGCCCAGCTTCTGAAATTTATTAAGGCAATCTGTTCTAAATCTTTAGTAGAACTATAGATGTGCTGTAGAGTGCTAATTTACAATGCAAGGAAATTCCAGACCAGGAGGAAAACTAATAATTTGCTTGAAATGAACTTTTATGGGCATATTAAAACGAATGTGTGCTTTTCTAGAGCTTAATTTTTCTCTTTTCATCAGTTGTTAAGGCTACAATAAATTGAATACATTTTTAGAATTAATTGGTGTCAGGATGAGTTAGAGTTAAAACTAACGATGTTGATGTATCTTGTGGTGATCTGTTCAAGGATAATGAAGGGAAGGAAATGGAACAATATTGTCCTCCCAGAATAGCATGTCTGAAGTTTCCAAGGTAGCACATGGTTCCCTCTGAACTGTTTTAAATGTTAAATCTTGGATTTTTCTTGGACAACTGCCTAACTCTGCAATCACAGTCAGTTGCTTACAAAAGTTTAAGCACTTCTAATCAAATTGTCTGTTTCAATGAATCCCTAAGTCAACAGAAATTGACACAACTCTATATGGTACAAAGGAAAACATGACATCTTGCTGTAAATTTGACTACTACTTACTTTTTATGTGCAATAGTTTATAGACTCAAAATAAGAAAATAGTGACTATGGCAGGTCCAGAGGTTTGGAGAACCTTTCAAGCAGTACTTTGTAATACCTCCTTTGACAGAAATAACAGCTTCCAAATGTTTCCTGGAGTTTTCTATATATCTTTCTGTTCTTGTGTTCTATTCTTGCTTTTTGCAGTTTTTCTCACTCTTCCTTGCAGAACTTTTCTAGCTCAGAAATATTCTTAAGTCTTCTTGCATGCACTGCATGCTTGAACTCTTCAATAATATTCAAACCTGGGGACTATGATGGTCATTCCTTCTTTCTTTCATATAAGCACTGTTATGGTTGATTTAGAGGCATGCTTCAGATTGTTGACTTGCTGAAATCTCCAACTTCTTCTCAGCTTCAATTTCTTAACTAATGTTGAGACATTAGCTTCTAGGATATGTTGATATTCAGTTAAATCTATTCTTCCACCCACCCACATTTCCTCTACCACTGGTTGCCACATGACCCCAAAGCATAATAGAGTAATCTCAATGCTTAACAGTTGGCAAAGAGTCAAAGCACTTTATTTCAGTCATTGACCAGACTAGAGTAAAATAGCAGGATAAGATTAACAAAATAAGATTAATGAGATAAAATAGGGTTAAAATGCAAGGCAAATAGAAATAAATTAAAAAATATAATCAAATCAACCTGTTCCTGTCAAGGTCTTGACAGTTCTTGCCAACTATTAAACAGAACTTGGTGACATTATATGTAATGGTATGCAGGAATGACCTTGGGAGACAGGAGGAAGAGCCATAGCTTAGACAATTGTCATACAAAAGGTCTTGCTAGTACTCATGGTTTGTGCTTCTTGTCTGGACTACCTTGAAGTGCTGACATTATAAAAGAGTGCATCACTCTGATCAGCTAGGAGGTAACTAAGATAAAAAATATAAGTGCAACCTGAAACTTGAGGTTATAAAGGTGTAATAAGTTTTGTCTCAATTGGTAGTAAGTTTGACAATAAATAAGTACATGAGCACATCAAAATTGAAAAAAAGGTTAAGTATCTGGGAGTTATATTGACTAATATGAATTGTATACTATATCAAAACAATTATGTTAAAGTCTGGAATGATATTAAAAAAGACTTATTGAGATGGGATAAATTGCAATTGTCATTGTTAGGTAGAATCTCAGTAATTAACATGGTAGAAAGTTATTTCTAAATTTGTATGGCAAGGTAAAAAACTAATAAAATATAAAATTTTACAGGATGCCAAAGAAAGGGGTGGGTTAGGTCTTTCAGATTTAAAGTTATATTTTGATGCTTGTTGTTTGGTATCGATGAAAGAATGGGTGACTTTAAAAAACAAGAGGCCATTGGAATTAGAAGGACATGATTTAAGATTTGGATGGCATAGAGATTTATGGTATGATAAAGTGAAAGTTAACATCGGTTTTAAGAATCATTTTATTAGGCGCACTATATTGAGAGTCTGGAATAGATATAAGGTAAGATTATCTCCAAAAATTCCTTTGTGGTTGTCACCCTAAGAAGCTTTTTATAGAAGAGAAATGACACTTAAGCAACCATGGTTGACGTATGCAATTTTGTTATTGTTTTCTGAAGAGAACCTAACCTGAAGAAGAGAGAAGAATTAGAATTGGAAGGTTGTATTTGCCAGTGGTTTACATATGCACAGTTGTTGGAAAGATTTAAATTAGATTTAAATTAGAAAAGTTATGAATTCACCACTGAGAAAACTGAGTTTGAATATCCCTTGTGTATTAATGATGAACGTCTTATTGCTAAAATGTATAAACTTTTGCTAAAGATGAATTTGGAAGATGAATATGTTAAAGACTGTATGGTTAAATGGGTGACGAACTTTGGATATAACATAATGCTGGATCAGTGGGAAAATATGTGGAATAAAGGTTTAAAGTTCACTTTTAATTATACTTTAAAAGAATTTTTTTATAAAATGATGTACCATTGGTATCTGACACCAGATAAATTGTCTAAGATGTATAAAGGAACTTCAAATGTTTGTTGGAAATGTAATCAGTGTGAAAGTACATTTTATCATCTCTGGTGGACTTGTGAAAAAGCCAAGAAATATTGGGATATGATATGTATTTTGATTCAAAAGATTTTGAAAATGGATTTGCAATTGAATCCAGAGACCTTCCTTTTAGGTATGATGGATAAATAAATGGCAAGACAATATGGAAACTTTTCTTTATATGATAACTGCAGCTAGACTTTTATATGCACAAAAATGGAAGGATCTACAAATCCTACAGCCAAAGAATGGATATTGAAATTAATGGAACTGGTGGAGATGGTGAAATTGACTACTTTGCTTTAAAAAAGGACATTGTCTAGCTTTGTTTCTAATTGGAAACCACTCTTGGACTTGCTTGATATTCAAAAAAATGCAATTTTGATTTTGGGATTTGATGACTGATTTATTTTATACCTATAGAAATATTGTGTAATAATCATATGTATTATTGAAATAGATTGATTCTATGACCTTTTTGAATGTTAGACTAAAAATTCTTTTTTCCTGTGTAAATCTTTAGATATTAGAGTAAGAGGTGAACATATTTTACTTTTATACCTGTACCAAGGAAAATCGGAAGTTACTTTTCTTTTTCCATGCCTTTTCTTTTCTGATGTTTCTTTTCTTTTTGACTTTTTTTGTATTTTAATCTTTCTGAAATTTAATAAAATTTATTTAAAAAAAAGAAGTACATGAGCTATTGTTTCCATAGCTCCTGATCAGTTGGCAAAGAGTTCTTTTTTAAAAAAGCTATACCCCTTTTTCTCAAAATCTTGTAGTAGTTACAGTGGAACAATTCAAATTTTGTTTCATCAGTCCATAGCACTTTGTTCAAAAACATTTCAGGCTTTCTTTTTACCTACTATATATGATTTTATTTATCTATCTATCTATCTATCTATCTATCTATCTATCTATCTATCTATCTATCTATCTATCTATCAAATTAAAAAAAAAACACCAGCCTTCACAAAGACTCTGCTTTGTAGTTAAAAATAACAAGTAACATTGAATGAACTAGAAAGGTGTCCAAATTTCTGCACCTTGCATATTTGCTGGTTTTCTTAAAAAAAAAAAAAATTAAACTGTAAACAGCTGTACATAACTAGTAAGTATTCATTCCAATTTATAAAAAGACATCTTGTTTAACTTTACACCATAAAAGGTGTGTCATTTTCTGTTCACTTAGGGATTAATTGAAACACAGAATTTGACCAAGGGTGCCTAAACATTTACATGCAGTTTTTTAAGAATGTTCCCCAATCCCCTTCTTATTCAGCTACCTGCTTTGCTGATTCACCCATCCTTGTTCTGTTCTGCTTTGGATAGATTTCTTGGTTTAGCTGTTCAGTTTGGCTTCTGCAATAATCCTGCTGTACTATATTTATGTTGTTCTGCTTCACAGGATTTCCCTAGGTTTTGTGGAGAGATCTGCCCAGCACTCCATTCTGTCTCCATTTCCATTTCTGTTGGGGTTTATACTTTCAGCATATCCTTGGTTACAAATCACCCAGTGCTCTTCCATTTCAGCTGGAATTTTATTTAAATTTATGTTTTTATGATCTTACCCTTACATCTGCTACTTTCAGAGGTAACTATGTAACAAAGTTGTGGGCCTTTGCCTTTTACTGGGATTTTTTGAACTTCCCACCTTTGGGAATTCTTAGGGGACTCCCATCCAAGTACTAACCAGTCAGTCCTACTTGACTTTTCTGAGTTCCTCCAAAGTCAGCTAGGCCCTGCCATTTAGCTGGGCCACAAAGACAAAATGTAGGGAGTCCTGTAGGAATAAGCTGCATCTTCTTCAGCTTGGAGAACAAAAAGGAAGGTTGGGAGGAAGACAGGAAACAAAAGGCAACAAAATGGGAAAAACTGCATAGGTCTGCAGTGAGATGGGTGGTGACAAATTTGAAATATAAATAAAAAATAAAAATAAATAAATAGGTATTCCATATTTTCAATAATGAAGCCTTTTAGCATTTTGAAAGGTAGACTTAAAAAAATGTGAGAAATAAACTGTAGCCAAAGTTCATCTTCAATATTCCAACAGAATTCATCAGTTAAGCCAACCACACCAGTTCAGACTAAAAGTTCCTTAAATTATGCAAGATCAGTAAATCTCAAGTTCTATGGAAATGGGTGGTAGATAGACTTCCAGATGAGGAAAATGGCGAACTAGACCTCTCCAAAAGAGTGGAGACAGCGCTGTGACAACAACCACCGAATTGGCAGCAAGCTTGGTTCAATGGGACCCCTCCAGATAAAGGAGAGGATGAGAGATTGCCCACATCTGCTTTGGACAGTTGCTCCTTGCAAGGAGACCGCAGGATAGCAGTCATCCCGCAGGTCTGATGAGAAGCCATCAAGCTCTCAGCTGCAATGGAGCCTTTAAGGACACTAGGTTTGACCATCCCGTTTTCTAACCACCATTGGATTTATAATTATTTACAGTTAAATGAGGTCTTCCACACAAGAAGTTTGAAAAACTACCTGGTGAGTAAAACTACATCCCAAAATAGAAGAAAAGTTAACTAGCAGTTTAAAGAACTTAAAGAATACAAAACAAATGGCAAAAAGCTGAATAATAATTTAAGCAAGTTTTACATGGATTAAGGGGCCAGACACATTTAGAATACTAGGACTTTTGCTAAGATTTTTGAAAAATTGAGTAAACAAAATAACATTTCTGTGGGAATACAAGTTGTTTAGTCTACCAGGAAAGAGACCATTGGTTGAAAGTTGGAAACTAAGTGAAGTCATAATGAAACCTGAGACTTCATTAATATAGAGGGGGTTAAAATTCTAGGCAGGAAAAAGAAAAGTAAAATCTGCAAAATGACAAATAAAGGTATGACACTTGAGACATTTCAAAGGATTTTTTAAGAACTGAGAAACTTATAACAAATCTGAGAGTAATAATCTCTGCACCAGTAAATGTATTTCTTGAAGAAAATTATAAAGAAGATGTGACAGACAAAAATATGGAAGAATTTATGGATAGACAGGATGAAGAGGGGATACAAAACCTAGTTGATGGTGAAATGTTGGAAAATAAAGAAATGGAGGATTATGAGTTAGAGATGACAGCCAGAGTGGAAACACAAATGACAAATGAAGAGACGAAAAAGGACCTGGGCAAGTACTTATTTTTGGATTTACAAAAGGAGGTTTCTAAAACCTTGAAAAAATCTTTGAGATGGGAGAAAGAAAGTCTGCATGGAGATTCAGTCCTATGACAGCAACTTGATGAACTATAGATTAAGGTTGTTAGAAGCAAAAGAAAGAAATTTAAAGTTGACTTGTTTGATCAGAGTTAAAATATGGAATATTTTCATAAAATTCTGGAAACCCTTTATGGACTTTTTGCTGATATTTGAACAGAAACAACAATGATTTTTGGACCTGTGAATGGATGGGGAGGGATATGGGAAGAAATGAACCATGTATGTAATCTCATATGGGGTGGGGAACTATTAATCTGCCTATAGTTGCAAGGAAGATTGGGAGTTGCTTCTTTAAATTTTTTTTTTCTATCTCTCTTCTCTTTTTCTTTTTTCTTTTCCTTTTTTTGCACTTTGTATTTCTTTTTTTTCTATTGTTTTTTTTTCTGATTTCAGTTTGTATTATCTTTTAGCATTGTAAAATTCTTTAATAAAAAGTATTTTTTAAAAAAGGAAATGGATGGTAGTTAAAAACATGTACAGTAATAAGTAAATAAGTCTAATGACTCATTGCAGCCAAAAGGTTTCTGGACTACATCTGGGAAAGAACAGCTCTGTATTCATATTGGATCTGTGCCTTCTGTCATGAATCAGAACTGTCACTGGTTTCAGGATTAGGTGGACTCGGGACTGGTTACCTGTTCAGACTGAATTGTCCTTTTTTATTTTCTTTTTCTTTAATGAACTTACAAATATATATTTATTTAATTTCCAATTTTTAAAAGAATGGTTTCACAATGAAGGCATGATCTAAATCAGCCTTTCTCAACCTGGCTCCTTCCAGATATGTTGAATTTTTATTCCCGTACACCCTAGATAAGAAGAAAGAAAGGATACAGAAATAACAAGTAAAAAGCAAAGGTAGCAAAAATAAGGAAAAGTGCAATCCTGAAGAGAATTCTAAAGTTCAATAAACTGGCCTGGGCTTAGAAGCAGTGGTCCTTTTAAGGTAAGAAGTATATTGCATCCTCTGAGAACAGATAGCATTTGAGGTTAGGCAATTGTTTGTTCCTGCTTGGAGAAAATAAAATAAAAATGGTGTAGAACTTGTAGCATCTTTGTGGTTACATACATATATTATTAAGGAAGATAAGGGAATCCAGAGAGACAAAAAAAAAAGAGAAATAGGAAGAAAGTTTTGAACTCTATACCATTTTATTTATTTGTTTGTTTGTTTGTTTATTTAAACACCGATTTAAAATTTGTATGTCGTTATCCTCTATTTAGCTTGTCAGGACAGTTTACAATGAGCATTCCAAGTCAATGATCTAAAAATTCAATACTACAGACATCTTTGACAGGAGAGAAGCTGGGTTTCCACAATAGAAATTCCAAATTTTCTTAACTCTGCTTTAGCACTTTGGATGTTGCAGTCTGCAATGAAAGAAAATAGGTTCTTTGGGCAGTCATCTCTTTCCTTATGCTCCATGATAGTCCTCAACATCATCCAAAAGTATTTCCTGACAGAACATCATGAGAAGTTATTAGAGTCCTCTGAACAATAATATTCCTTAGATCTGGAAGAGCATTATGTTCTGTGGATCTTCTGTTCAGGCAAGATGCCTACTAAGACCCTCGAGTCTACATCAATATCACTCACAGTTTATGGTTCCAATTCTATATCCAAACAATTTTCTCTTGCAGATATATTAGATTTTAGACAAAGTGTTTTCAATTATTTGCCAAAAGCACCTTGAATGGAAAGTTCTGACAACTGGCATATAAGATTTAAGGTAATCCAGGTTTATCTGGGGTGTACAACTCCAGCCCCTTATTCTATTATACTATATATTGGCAAACATTGGCAAGAGGGAAGCAAGATTATCTTGCATGTGAACAAAGGACTGGACATAATATTAAAGTATTTTATGAAGATAAATTTCTTAGTAGCATGGGACATGTCAGTCAGGTGGCTCCAATCAAAGTTTTTTTTCCCTCTCTTATACATAGTTTGGCAATTATGGTAATGGAATAACACCCTTCATAGTGTCATACAAAAGAGAGGGAATGCAGAACACTGGCAATTTTGGGAGCTCCAGAAAGGAGCAGCTGAAGGAAGGTTGTGTGAGGGCATCTGCAAGATGACAATAAGTGGCACTATTCTCAAGTGCAATTTCCCTCAGGAAGAGTGAGGTGACTGCTTTAGGTTGGTGATATGGGCTAGGTGCAGCTGGCTTAACTGGATTAAAAGAGGTTAGCGTATCATGTGAATACCATAACATAGTGAGCGGTAACATTACAGAGGGTTAATGTTAATTCCAAACAGCTCTAAGGATGTTTAGGGCTACATTCACTTCTGATCAGCCATGTTATGTAAATATGAAACAGAGAATTAACTTTCTTTTCCTGCTACTATCCCAGATAGGACTGTGCCCCAAAAGAGGGGTGCTCTAAGCACTCTGCATCTGGTTTTTCTTTTCTTTTCTTCCATATCCCATGGGCACAGGTGGGGAGTAGTGAAAAAGGAGCAGAAAAGTATCCGTGTTAACTCCAAAACTTATTGGGTCACCACAGATTTATGTATTCTTCAAAACTATTTTTTTAAAAAGTAGGAAAAAGCTTTCCATCCAACTTTTTAGCATCTGGACTTCCTGAAAGATGGCTGCTTCAACTGAGGCTTCCTATCTTTGTCAGTAATTTGCCACTGGCTCAAACTATAAGTGCCTTTCTAGGGAAGCAGCAGATTTAATCAAATCAGTGTTGCAAACCATGCCAGTAGGTGTCATAGTAGGCAAAGATAAAGCCTCCTCCTTGAGTGCAACTCAATTTCTGAGACCTATCTGGACACTCCTATGTGCTTTGTTAGCAGCAACATGGAAACAGTTTGGCAACGTGTTGTTCTAGGATCTTTTTTCAACTTAGTCTATCCAACAGCCCTGGGATTTTCAGGTAATAGCCCATCCATATATTGAGTTATAACAGAGCAGCAAATGGATAATTGTCTATCTCATCCTCATTGTATTTTTTATTTCCAGAAAAGAGGAGAGGGGCCTCTGGCATTTTCTGTTCAAGATGCCAAAATGGCTTGACTGGCCTTTTGATACAACCTACTTTGACTTGGAAGATCAGTGTCGTTTTCAGCTTTGCCTCAGGCTGCAACATGAGATGTCTCTGATGATTCTAAAATGTAGAAGTTTTACACTTGATGAAGGGAAGAGTACAAAACCCCTAGTTACTTATTTATGTTCCCTTCAAAATATCACATAAAAATATGTTTTGTAAAAATACCACTTTTGATGAAGGTTTATATGCTGGTGAATATTGAAGCTGATAGTCTCCCATGAAGATGCATGATAAGAGGAAATCACAGGCAGGTATGGAAACATATGAGTCAGGAGGAAAGCGGGAAGTTGGAGCCAACTACAGCCTCATCCCTATTGCTGCCCACAAGAAGAGGTCAATGAGGGGAAAAAAGAGTGCATTCAAAACAGAGAGAGTGTGATGCATTGTAATGAATGATGCTATAAATTTACATGTGTGCAGAGATCTCTGGATTCTGAGCAGTCCAAAACACAATGCATGTATTTCCAAATAGGTTGAACCTGTCACTATCTTTCATATTAACACACTATTGCTACAGCTATTTACCTCTGCTACCTCTACTGTATACCACCAATTCAAGACAAAGAAACAGCTCGGCTTCCTGAATCATGTTTCCAAATACTAACTCCTGCACAAGGCTGAAAAAAAAAATCATACATTCCAGCAATTCAGTCTGAAGCAACCATTTATAATGTCGCCTGGAAGCCTAGATCAAATAAAAAATTTATTGTCCATGAAGTGACAATGGTGCTTCCAAAGATACACTTGAATGCTTATTAACTTGATGAAGATAGGAGTCTTCATATATATTTTGTAATGTAATCAATTGCAAAAAAAAAATATCTTCCTGTTTCCCAGGAACGAGAGGCATTGGACACATCCTTAGATGTTAAGTGAAAAAAGATCTGTCTTCCTTTGAAAATGCCACACGTCTCTGCCATTACAGTATAAATGGCAGATTATGCCTAAGGATTAAAAACAACCAGATGGAATTGCAAAATGTATTTCAAACAGAAAATTATGTATTTGTTTATTTGTTTGGATGGCCCAGGTGCATAACTGAGTATCATCAGCATACTGAGGATAGTTAACGCCAGGCCAAGAGATTTCCTCCCCTGGTAGGTTCATATACTGTAGATGTTAAAGAGGAGCAGGGAAAAAGGCAAAGGGGGCGTCTATAACACAATGCCTAAACATCATCAGGAAATAGATGGGGGGGAAAAATCTATCAACATAGCTTTGGCTGGTTTGATAGGAAACCCATTCTCTTATTAGTTAATAAAGCAGGTATTAAATAGTGTTGAATTCATACACATTAAGGTAAAAATTGTGATTCATGCACTGTTTTCGTTGTCATAATGCTGCATTTCAGGACAAAGAACCATGTGATATAAATGGTAACAGTAAATTTTAAAATGCATTTTCGTAGAGTTATTAATTCAAATGTAAACTTTTAAAAGGAAGTGAAACAAACAATGCTGAAAGTGTAAACACTTACAAATACTTACAAAAATATATATTTTTTAACCAAACAAATTGGTAGATTTTATCCTATTAAAACCCCATGGTTTCCCCCTGTTTAGAATCTACCAGAAACCTTGCAATTTTGTCCAAGTATGGCACACTTTAAAGGGTTATGTCTGTATGCATGTTAAATTCTCCTGCCTGTAAACTGAAACACAGCAAGATTTTCATGGAATATCCTACATAACTGGCATGCTGACAGAGGCATTTCTAAAATATTTGTTCTGGGAGTCCATCATTTTTAGCTTCCTTAAACCAAGCCCAACAGGACTTTGTTCCTGGAATAAATGGCACTGCATGTAAAGATATAATTATACAGACATCTTTGTCTGGCTTACATTGGCCACTGCTAATGTTAGAAAGCACTTATTCTGTGGGTAAGACAGGCTGAAGCACTAGGCAGACAAACAAGATGAACATTCAAGTTTTTTTTTTTTAAAGAATCTGTAAACCACAATCACTGATAGGTAGTAAGTTGCTTTTGGTCTAGATGAAATGAAGACACAATTTCAAATCATTTTGAAGGAAGCAGGATCGCTTTCATAGAGTGGCTTAATAACTTTAAAAATTGATAAAAATATCCTTATCTCCTGCTAATAAATGTGAATTATTTCTGCATCCTGATCTTTTGCATGTTTAATTCAGAGTTAAACTTGAGAAAGATATGTCAAGATGGAGAAAATTACAATTGTCATTGTTGGGTAGAATTTCAGTAATTAAAAAGAGATTTATTTCCAACTATATATGAACCATAGGATTGCAGCTGGGCATCCTAATTCTATGATGTTAAATTGAAGGTAAGTGTGTTGAGTGTGAATTTCTTCCAATTAAGCATAAACAGAACTGCAGCCTTAAATTATAATCTTATGCACATTTACTAATCCACTAAATTCAATAGAACTCACTTCTGAGTAGAGATGCATAAGTTTCTGGTATTAGTCTTCTGGAGCCATATCTGGGGGAAAGATTCAAAATCACCCCCACAAAAAAACCTTTTGAACCTTATAGACTGAGAACACATTTTGTAATGTTAAAAGAGGTTGAGTTAACTATTTCTTTTTCCTAGCCAACAAATGGGTATGTTATAGTCAAATTATTTCTGCATCTTCCTCACTTTCCAAATTATCTGGGGGCATTTTCTGTTCATATAGTTCTAGATTATAGACATAGTGGATCTATTGAATCCAAATCACTGCCAAAGAAGAGTTCTTCACTTTACATTTCCTTGGAGGTCACCTTTGCCCCCAACACTTCTTTTTTTATATAGTAATGTTATTAAAGATTATAATTACAACAAGAAAAACTAATACAAACTGAAAAAAATTAAAAGAATAAAAAGAAAAAGTAGAAGGTGCAGAAAAGAAAGAAAAAAATGGAAACAAAGAGAAAGAGAAAAGAAGAAAAAATTAAAAACATAGTAAAGAAAAAGAAAAGAAATATATAAAGAAATGATTTTCTATCTTCTTCACAAGTATAAACAATTTTAGTAACTTATCACCTTCTCTTAAAATAGAGCAAATGATCTCTTCTTCCCATATCCCATCTCTTATCTATAAACAAATCCATAAAGCATCATCATTTCAGCCCTTATGTCAGCAGAAGTCCATTAAAAGTTACCAGAGATAACATCATATACATTTTAACCTTGATCAAATAAACCAACTTGATATTCCTTCCTTTTACTTCTAACAATCTTGATCTTTAATCCTATCAAATAATGTTGTAGAACTTGATTTCTTTTCAGTTTTTCTTTGTCCCTCCTCACAACATACTTCAAAAATTTAACAAGCCTCTTTTGTAAATCCAATGTAGAAAAATTATCCAGGTCACTCTCTTGGTTTGTTATTTGTATATCCATTTTAATTATTAAGACATCAGCCCGTTTCATTTGTATTTGCAGTGTAACATCTTTTACCATGTCATTCTTGTACCCTGTCATTTTAAAATCCATTTTCAAGTCAGTCTCGATCTTGTCAGGTAGAACTTGTTCCTCTTCCACAACATCTTTTAGTCTATCTATAGAGGCAGACACTCTTCAAATTAACTTCTGGATCCATTGTTCAAAAATATCCTTCAGTATGTCCAATGTTAACATATTTTACTTCATTCTGTAATTGTAAGTTGAGTTTGAGAGTTCTTCTTTAATTGTAATCTTTAGTTCCCTCTATTTCCTCTAGTGTCCAATTTTTAAAGTCTTATTTTTTTTTAAGAAAAATTCAGAACAAAAGGATTTTCCCATGAGAAGGATTCTTTATAATTAATTCCAAAATCTTATTTCAAATTTATCTGGACCCTTAGTCCATTTGTAACTTTCTAAAATCAACATTTTAATCACCCTTTGCTGTTTATTCCAATTTTTTTTAATTCTTAAACTTGTAATGAAAACTTATTTTGCTAAGGCTTGAAGGAAACTCACCCAGTGCTATAAAACTTCTTGTTCCAAAGGTTCCTAATAGTTGAAAAGCAGTTAACAAGCAATTTCCAAAAGTGATTAGAACAGGAAGTACTATATGTGAACTTAGTGTCCTTTCAAAGGTGCTGACTGCAGTTTGAGCAAGATGGCTATTCTCTTGTCTCCCAGAGTTCTAAACCCCCCAGAGACTGCTATCTTGCACTCTCCTCATGAGAAGCAGCTGTCTGGAGCATTTGTGGGTGATCTCAAGTTTGTCCAAAGAGGAATTACGAAGAGTCAGTCTACTTGCCAGCTCTTCATCCCACTGTGGTCATAGCTCTGCTTTTTGCGGAGCTGACTTCATTTCACCATTTCTTCCCCGGAAGCCATCTTTGCCCACAACGTTGAAGATTTGTTATTTAGAGATGATTGCCTAGGAGCATGCAGGCTGCCATCATAAAAACCTTGGATCCTACCTTGAAAGCAGAGTATAAACAACAATGTATTCTATCTATAACCTTCCCATTTATTCTTTTCAGATTTTGCTTTTCTTTTAACAACAAAATATCAGCTAAGGAAGAAATAAGAAGAGTCCACCTTCTTTGATTTTTAGCACAAAGAGATCTATGTGAAGCTTCTGAATACTCTTCAAGGGCAGCCCCTTATTAAGTGCATTACAGAAGTCCATCCAGGAGGTGACTAGGGCATGAGTAACTGAGAGTAGAACCTCCCAATCCAGGAATGGGTGCAACTGGCACACAACACAAAACTGTGCAAAGGTCCTTCTGGCCACAACTGCACCTGCCTTTCAAGCAGGAGTCTTTAGTCCAGAAGAACCCCCAGATTGCACACTGGGTCTGTTTGGGGGCAGTGCAATCCCATCCAGCACCCAATATAGTAAATCCCCAGATACAGAAGGCCCTAAAACCCAAAGTCACTCAGTCTTGCCAGGGTTTAGTTGAAGCCTATTGTTCCCCATCCAGACCCCCACAGCCTCCAGGCACAAGAGAGAACATCAACAGCATCACTTAGCGCACCAGGGATAGAGAAATTGGGTATCATCAGCATATTGACGATACCTCAGCTCATGGTGATGGGTGATCTCATCCAATGGCTTCATGTAGATGTTGAATAGGAACAGAGGGAGTACCGAACCCTGTGGCACCCCACATAGCTGGGGCTGAGAGTGAGACCTGTCACTCCCAATCAACACTGACTGGAACTGGCCTTGGAGAATGGAAGACAACCAGTGCAATCATGTGCTGCCTATTCCCAACCCCCAAAGCTGGTCCAGAAGGATACTATGGTCAATGGTATCAAAAGCCATCAAGAGGTCAAGTAGAGCAAGGATGGATGCAATACCCCTATCCTGCTCCCACCAGAGATCATCCACAAGCATGACCAATGCCGTTTCCATCCCATATCCGGGCCTGAATCCTGACTGAAAGGGATCCAGATAATCCACTTCATCCAGGTTCCTCTGAAGCTGCTGCGTGACTACCTTCTCTACAACCTTCCCTAGAAAGGGAAGGTTGGATACTGGACAAAAATTGTCCAGGATGGTGGAATCCATGATGGCTTCTTGAGGAGGGGGTGAACCAATGTTTAAGAGGCAGAGGGACAACCCCCTCTCTCAAGGATGAATTCACACTGCTAGTACCCACCCACATGTCACCTCCCGGGCAGCCTTAGTCAGCCAGGAGGAGCATGGGTCTGAAGAGTGGGTGGCTGAGCTCACAGTCATAAGGACCTGTCCACTTCCTCAAGTCCAACAGGTTCAAATTGTTCCCAGATAACAGGGCAAAACTGCACTCCAGGCATCTCCCCAGGACCTGTGCAAATGCTGGCATCCATCTGAGAGTGAATCCAAGTGATTTTATCTGACAGATGTGCAAATTCTTTGGCATGACCCTCAAGATGAACCTCAGGGCCCCCCTTACCCAGGAGGGCCTGAGTCACCCTAAATAGGGCTGCCAGCCAGCTATCTATAGATGCAATAAGGGTAGAGAAGTATTGATACTTCACTGCCTTTACCGCCACGAGATCGGCCTTAATAATGGCTCTCACCTGCATCCAGTAGAGTTCACTCCTCATTGATCTGCAGTGGTGCTCCAGACATCTCTTAACCCATTTCATCTCCCTCAGTTCCTTTGTAAACCATGGAGAGTGTCAGGATCCATGGACAGGGAGAGATCACATGGTCTAAGGCCTCAGCCCCCCTCTTGATCCAAACGATGACCAGGGCCTTGGCCAGACCATGCAGCAGACAGTCAGGAATAACCTCCAGTTCTCTCTGGAAACCATCTGGGTCCATCAGTTGCCGGGGGTAGACCAATCAAATAGGTCCCACTTCCCTGCAGTGAGGGGCAGTGCCAGAGAATCTCATGGCCACCAGGGAATGATCTGACCATGACACAGGGTCACAGAAAACTCCCTCATTGCCACCATTCCAACAAGAAAACCAGATCAGGTGTGTGACCACTGTCCCATGTAGGGTCCTGGATGACCTGGGATAGGCCCATGGCTGTCACGGTAGCCATGAACTCCTGAGCCACCTTAGATCCTGCTCCAAGGGAAGGCAGATTGAAGTCCCCTGGGGTCATAAGCTTGGGGAACTCCACTGTCAACCCTGAGATAGAGTCGAGGAGCTCAGGCAGGGAAGTTGCTATGCAGCAGGGAGGCTAATACAGTAGCAACAGTCACAACTGATCCCTAGAGCCCAACTTAAGGAACAGGGTCTCACATCTGGCAACCTGTGGAGCAGTGACTCTGAAAGCCTTAAGAGACTCCCAGATGACAATTGCCACACCCCACCCCTGCCCTGGAATCTCGGCTGATGCCACACTTGAAACTTAGCTGGGCACATTTCTGAGAGGGGAACTCCTCCCCTCTGGACCCAGCCAGGTCTCAGTAATACATGCCAGGTCAGTCCTCTCATCTGATGAGGAAGGCCCTGTTACAGACTGACTTAGCATTTAGCAGCAGCAGCTGAAAGCCAGAGCCTCTGTAGGTCTGCTGACCATGAAATGGGACTGAGTTCAGGGAGCTGGAACATGACACCGGTATAAGACATGGGATCACATTTCCTGAGGTCAGCCTGCCCCTGTCTCCCACCATATCTCCCCATACCCATCACCACCAGGATGTACTGACCCACACCAAGCTCCCCCGAGGTCCCAACATCCCCCAATCCAGACCTCCTGGTACCAAAAACAGGGGATCCCCACATTTCACCACTAGGCACATACATCCAAAGGGGGTTATCTGAGTCTCTGGCACTTTAGCACCTGCTCTCAACACCAAGGAACAAAGACAACAGTCACCCTTACCAACCCATCTATCTGCCACTCCCCCCACCAGCTGCTTTCACCAGGTTGGCTAGGGGTTGCCATCCATACATAGGCCCCCTACTGCCCCCCCCCCAGCTCTCCCACAGAGGATGGAATCAGTCCCTTACATAGGGAGGGCCATCCACTATCCACAACCCCAGTCTGTCAATAGCCATCAGGCCATCCAGATGGTGAAATCCTAACAGCAAAGTCCAACCAAACACAAAATGGTTGCTTATGCTGTCCTTTTCACACACCTGGGGATGAAAGTGACAAGATGGCTCCTGCGAAAGGCTCTGTGGCAATTTCCAGACATAAGCCCTCTGCTAAACCTTCTTGGTTCAGTCCAGCTTGTACTCCTCTGGTTCTCAAAAATGGGAAGCAAAGCCATCTTCTAAGTCCTGGTAAGCTCTCCACTGAAGACAGCATAGAGAGTGCTGGACTAGGTTGCTGCCTGTCCTCTGTATAATCCAGCTAGGCACCATCAGGAAGCCAATGTTAGCAGCGTGTGACTGCACATCACTGGTGCCAGACAAATGACCACCATCGCTGCCACACCCAAAGCAACCTTCTAAACTCCAGCTGCCACCACCAGGCCAAGTGCTCCCGTTGGCAACACCATCACTTCCAAGGCTACCAGCACTGCCATCAAGCATCATGTCTCCCCCACCATCTATCTGGCCAACGGCCACTTCACCACCACAAAACAGCGAAGCACTGGCAAACATAGTCCAGCAAGCCGCCTCCAGAGTGATCCCTGCACAGCTCCCACAAAATGCCCTCAGTGCAATGGCAATTTGTGGGAGTGAGGAACATGTGCAGCTCTCTCCCCTTACAGCCAATGGCCCAGAGGGGAGACCAAGTCCCATGGTCCAGGTAATCTGGCCCAGGATCCAACTCTTAGTAGTCCAGCTGTACCAAATGGAGCAAACAGGTAGGCTCTGGAGCCCCCAAGAAACCAACTTACTTCTCATCACTTTTTTTTTTTTTATCCGCACTCAGTCATTATGATTCTGCGGCGACTGCCTGGACGAGTCCCTGCAGTTTTCAAGGCAAGGTGTTTCGGAAGTGGTTTGCCATGGCCTCCTTCCTAGAGTGGAGCCCAGCTGGCGAGCGCAGGAGGCGGGGCTTCCATTGCTTCGCGCCTTTTTCGGGCGTGCACAGCTTCCACGCTACCGGCAACTGCTCCCGACTCCTTTTGCAAGGCGCCACCAGCATTTTTCCTCTCACCAGAGTGAGAGTGCCCATTTATCTACTCACGTAAGTTTTCGATCTGCTGGGTTGACAGGAGCTGGGGAGGAAGCAGGAGCTCACTGCTGTGCGAAAGCTGGGTTTGAACTGTCGAAGTGCCGACCATTTCTGGCTGGCAACTTTCAGTGTCATTAAGCCACTGCACCACCGCATCCCCTTCTCATCACCTACAACCTACAAAAAAATATCCACAGGAGCCCATACCACACAACCCCCCCTCTCCATCATCTTAAAACAAAAAAAAATCTTGTACAAGGCATTTGGGTCAGGTGGGTGGATGAGCTTTGTTGTTTCCGATGTGTTTCTTTGATGAATGGGGTTATTGATTATCCCTGGGCACCAGGAATGATACGTGGTGAGTTTTCTGTTTTAATCCTTGTAAGCTGCCCAGAGTCCCTTGTGTAAGATGGGCAGCTATATAAATCATATCTGTCAATCAATCAGTTAAATGAAGTTCTTCAGATACTGATTCTTCAGTATAAGGTGACGGCAAGGACATCTGATAAATTGCTCGCCTTTTCTGTAGCATCATTGGTTCCACTGCCATTGCTGGCTACTTAGCTTCTGCTCTGATTAATTACGTCAGCTCTC
The DNA here is from genome assembly GCF_059951505.1 of Python bivittatus. Classification (NCBI taxonomy): domain Eukaryota; kingdom Metazoa; phylum Chordata; class Lepidosauria; order Squamata; family Pythonidae; genus Python; species Python bivittatus. Next base: position 30,414,427 of record NW_028277058.1, on the reverse strand, counting down.
ATATCCCAACAGATGTACTCTTTGTATTCAGAACAAAGTTTGTGGTACTGTGTGGTAACTCATAGTATAACAAAAGCATAACAGGATGGTGGCATGGCACAAACTATGATAAAGAATGTCCAGTTTAGACAAAAGCCTTCATGGCAATATGGCAAAAAATATCTTCAACACCTTGAGTATTTTAGCCATAAAGTTCCCACATATTTAATATTTCCAGAATACCAACAATGCAAAAGCAAAGCAACATCAGAGGTTTATTTAGCTCTGGTTTTGTAAAAGAAAACACAAGTTTCCTGAGACTAGAACATGGAGGGTTAGCTTGAACTGTATTGGCTTGGCTTGGCACGCACACGAGCCCCGTGCTTCTCGTCCCTTTGGACTGACGGGGTCACAGCTCCCTCTTCTGTTTCTTCAGCTGTAGCTGCTGGCCATACTTGTGGTCCTGTTGTACTACAGTGGCTCGTTCTCATGCCCTGTCTCCCCTGCTGCCCTCATCCGCCAGGTTGCAGCAGAGAGTCCCATGTGCAAATAGACTTTGTTTGTACAACTCCAGAGACTTTTACAAGGGTAATTAGCACTGACAACTTTCAGTCAGGGAGAGATAGTAATCTCTGTCTAAGCAAAAGCACCCATCTGAAAGCAGTTCTAATTGCATGCCCCTGGCTGGTTTTCTTGGATTCTTACAAGTCATTGTTCAGTACTATGGTGCATAGAGAACTGCATCTGTCCAAGAATGCTTGAACATGAGAACATGAGTGTGCTAGGAGTAGCCTTCAGCTCACTTTAATCACTGCTTCTTTGTAAACATTTATACTTCAGCATGAATAAATAAAATGAAACTTTCTGCATTTTACTACATTTATAGGTATACTGAAAAAACAGAATGTGGCTTGTGGATCAGAAAAGGTGGGGCCAGACCAGGATAATCTCTGTTCAATTTAACAATGCTACAGTGGTGCCATTTACATGTATTGAACATCAGCTCCCACAGTGCCAAACAACAAATACGTATTTTGAAATTACGGGAGTGGGAGTCAAACATAGTTGAAAGGCATTAGGCTAGGGAAGGATGATTTCATTAATAAAGTTTTCTTCCTTCTGCATGTCTTCCTGACCTCCCTCTTGCCTTCCATGCATTAGAATGGTAGAATCAGTCTGCAGTATTGAAGGAGTTAATAGTTGAGTAGGAGAGGAAAAGGTGGAGAAGGGAAATGGAGTAGAGGAGGTTGAGGTGGGGGCAGGAGGAACAGCCGCCACAATTGCAATCATCAGATCAAATCACCGGGTGGAGGAAGATTTTCCAGATCCTCTGACCTTAAAGTTAGGGAGTAAAAGGAAGAGGAAGCACATTTGCAGAGACCTTCTATAATAGCTTCCTTAGGGAGGGGCGCTTGTCCATGCACATACAAACCTCTCTAAACAGACATATACATGAAGTTCAAATTTGAGATCTGCAAAAGAACATATAAACAATTATACTGTTTTATTAATATACCTGATTTCAAATCCTTTGCATGCATTAGTCCCAATAAAACATAATCATTATTGTACATTTAAGTTACATTTTCTCCCATTTTTAAAATTCATTATGGGGTTCAGAAAGGCTCTCAGATTAGTGACAGACTTTGAGATTTGGATCTGTACGCAACATAGATCCTATTCTAATCTGAACAGCACTTTATGTGATCTCAATACGCTGCCATGCATATGAATCTCCTATAAAATCAGATTGCAATCTTGGACGGCAACAAAGAGTTAGACTTAACATGATGCTCGCAGCCCAAATCTGATATTCTGATGCAAATGCTATCTGTTGTGATTCCTCTGTGGGCTGCTTTTTCAGGGCCAAGCCAACAACAGCCCCTTTAACTGTATATCAACTGATATCTCTTTGAACAAAGATAAATAACTTTAAGATGTGCGGCAGGAATGGACAGAAGGTAGATTAGGATCTCCTGACTTGATATTTGGATGATTTTGCAGGCAGGATCCATTCAAAACATTTTGCTTCCGGAAAGGAAGAACAAGATATCCTGAAACAAACTGGTCCTATATTTTACTTAATTTTAGCACTGATGAAAGAACAGTGGGATCCACTGTACCAAAGGGTTGCGGGGTCATTTAAGGGAAACTGGCCAAGAGGAACACAGAGAATAGGGCATACAGAAGGAACGGCCATAAGATTGCCACTCCTGCCCCAAGAGTTTGCCTCGCTCTGACTAATGGTAAAGCCTGCCCTGCTTACAGAAGAGCAGCCAGGATTTCACATCCAGATTTTTTTTCTAACAATAGTACCAATAAAATGACCTACACCCTATTTTCTATTTCAAAAAAAATGTTCTAATACTTGTCTGATGTTGGAAAATAGTATAATTTCAAATACAAAACTCTACTGACTCTAGGAATCATCTAGGATATTATTTTGCACATAACACTAAACTTGGCATTAGTGTTATGTGAATGTGACTGGGCAATCTGCAGGCTTACAAACTCTACTTTTTTTCTTTTTAAATTAGTTTTAGTATTCATAAGAGAAAATATAAATAAACCAAGAAAAAAGAGAACATACATAGATAATATCAATTACACATACATATTATAGTACATATAGATATAGATATATAATTTATTTAGCAAATTTATATAGCCACCATCTCACAAAAAGTGACTCCGGGTGGCATGCAACAGTTAAATAAAACAATAAATATTAAAACCAAGCATTATTAAAAATATAAAACAATCCATTATAAAAATACAAACCACCAGGCAAAGGAGAGAGTAGATATTAACAATGGTGGAGCTATCTTAAAATGTCACCAATCCCCTGGGACCCCCAGGCCTGCTGATATAGACAGGTCTTGAGGGACTTACAGAACAATAACAAGGATGGAGCTGACCTTACTTCAGGGAGGAGGATGTTCCATAAGGCGGGTGCCACAGCAGAAAAGGCCCACCTCCTAGGACCCCCCAAGTAGCAGACAGGAACCAAAGCATACCTTCCCTGCCAGATCTGATGGGGCAGGCAGATATAATCGGAGAGAGACAGTCCCTTAGATAACCTGGCCCCATGCCATGTAGGGCTTTAAAGGTCAAAACCAGCACCTTGAAGTGGACCTGGAAACAAACTGGCAACCAATGCAGCTTGTGGAGCAGAGGTGTGACATGTGATGTTCTAGAAGCACACATAAATGCCCATGTTGCTGCATTCTGTGCCAGTTGAACCTTCCGGACACACTTCAGGGGCAGCCTCATGTACAGCGCATTACAATAGTCCAGTCTGGAGGTGACTAGGGCATGAATGACTGTGAGCAGGGCTCCCCAATCTAGGAAAGGGCACAACTGGCACACAACATAAAGCTGTGCATAGACCTCCTAGCCACTATTGCCACCTGCTTCTCAAGCAGCAGTTGTGTGTTCAGAAGGAACCCCAGATTGTGCACTGGGTCTGCCTGGGGCAGTGCCACCTCATCCAGCACCATGGTGGGGTCCAACGATGGCTTATTCAGGAGGGGACAAACCAAAGCCACTTTAAGAGGTAAAGGAACAACCCACTCACTCAAAGAAGAATTAACCACTGCTAGAACCACCTCACATGATACCCCCCGGGCTGCTTTAACAAGCCAGGACGGGCATGGATCTAAAGAGCAGGTGGCTGAGTTCACAGTCTGAAGAACACTGTCCACTTCCTCAGGTCCAACAGGTTTAAACCATTTCCAGATAACCAGGCAAGACTTCTCCCTGGCATCTCTCCTGGACCTGCAACAAGGCCAGCGTCCAACTGCAAGCGAATCAGACTTTGTCTGAAAGATGCTGAATAAATTCCTCCACGTGCCCCTGAAAGAGGTTCTCTGAGCCCCCTCTACCCAAGAGGGCTTGTGTCACCCAAAACAGGGCATAGCTATCTGCAAATGCAATAAGGGCAAAAAATACTGGCACTTCCATGCCCTTACCACCACAAGGTAGGCCTTAATAGCACCTCTAACTCATGTTCGATTGAGTTTGTCCTCTGTTGAGCACCAGTGATGCTCTAGACATATCTTCTCTCTTTTCATCTCCCTCAGCTCCTCTGTGAACCATGGGGAGTGACAGGATTCCTGAGAGGAGAGAGATCAGATAGGAGTGATCTGATCCAAAGCCTCAGCTGCCCCCTTATTCCAAGCGGTGACCAAGGCTTCGGATGGATCATGCAGCAGACCAGCAGGGACAGCCCCCAGCTCCCTCTGGAACCCATCTGGGTCCATCAGTTGTCAGGGTTGGACCAATCTAATGGGTTCAGCCTCCCTGCAGTGGACAGTGGCACTAGAGAATCTTGTGGAAATCAGGGCGTGATTTGACCATGACAAGGGAGACACCAAGAGCTCCCCCAATTTCAGATCACATACACACAGACACACACAGAGAGATATAGAATATATATATATAGTTTTTAACAACAGATTAATGGCGACCATTCAGGGAATGTTTCCTAGTTATCTTTTAATTCTGCTGTGATCATAAGAAGAATGGAAGCTTGTTTCCATTTTTTAAAAACCTATTATTATTTTACTAATGACACCATTGTTATCGAAGCTAGGACAAACTGCTAAACTATATTTAACTGAAAATGGAAAGATCAGCCATTCAGGCAAAAAGACTCAAACAGAGGCTCAGATAAAAAGAAAGGTTGCTGAGGAAATCAAGAAAATGTACCAACTGACATTAATTCTACCAGATGTTTTAAGGAACATGGAAAAGAAAGCACATCACTGTAGTATCAAATTTCCCTTTCTCTTTTTTTATCTCTCCTGCAATGGGGCTAACTTTTAAATAATCAATTAATTAAACATATTTCTGTGCCTCTGAAATCAAAAAGACTCTCAGTGACTCACATAGAAATAATACACACAACAGTTAACCCCTTAGATTTGGGTCTTAATAAGACGCCAAGAAAAAAAAAAAAGATATTCCAATAACTCTCTTGGTACTCAAAAAAGCAGCATTCCTTTTTCTGCCTGAAGGGGAAGACCAAATGGCACCTCTCCTCCGTTAAGGGTGAGGTTGAGGCAGAAAATCCCACAAGTGCCTTTCCCTGGCAGCAAGAATACATTAAAAATACCAACATTTAAAAATACAACAAAAATACTAACAATTTATTGCCCTTTCAAGTCATACCAAATTAGCTGCTCTTTTGAAATGCCGTGCATCACAACATCCTGGGGCCAGGTGAGTTAGCAAGAGTCCTTCCTACAGAGGGACATTTCCACTTTCACCATATCCCAGGCCCAGGGTCCCCCTCACAGAAAAGATCTCCACTACCCTAAGTACGCTGAATAGGTAGGATCCATGCTAATGTGGGCCAGTTGTGCAACCAGCAATGGTATCATCTTCACACACAACTTTGCCCGCCACCCTCAGCACATGAGGAGTGTTCAGGGACATTTCCATCTTCCCTTTCCATGCCTTTGGTCTCTGGACTGGATGTGGCATTAGGGTGGTGCTGAAATTTAGAGGCTGCCTTGTTGAACTTAAGTTCATAACAAAGGCTGAGGAGGCAGTGTTTTCGGTCTGAACATCTCTTGGTAATGTTCAGCTGTGAATTCTCTTCGGTTTTAGAGAACCTTTTAGGATAATGTTTTAGATTTTAAATATTCACAATGTGGCTTTAAAATGTTATTCAACGCTGACACTAACAAATGAGCAAACTCTTCCATTTCAGAAGCCAATTTATGTTCTCCAAAAAGAGACATTAGAATGTTTTGCCAATCAAGTGACCTCAGCAGTAGAATATTATTGAGTGTTTTGCATGCATAATGTATTGCTTCTGATTGGATGTTGTTGCAAGCATTTTGTGGCAAAAACATTCAGGCACATTTTAATGAACAGCAAAATCTCATAAAGAAATAGATTACATGTAATTTAATGGGTCTCACCTTCTCTGCTGGGGCAGGCCCTTTCTGTAATATATGATTCTACAAGAACGTTGGCCCTGCTTTTTAGTGCAAACCATTACTTTAGCAATTCTTCCACAGCCATGTTGACAAGTAAGCATTGCAAGCCCGATCTGGCACAACACCTTCACTAGCAATTAAATTTAACAACATTTAAAGGAATTGTTCCGTTAAGGTTCCTTTAGTGGTGCCAGTGTTAACTCACATGTTCTAGCAAGTAGATCTTAAGACATAGCACAAGATTTATACACCTTATACTGCCACTTCTGAATTCTTTCTTCCAAAAAATATGCATTCAGTGGATGGGCATTCAGGTGTCAACATTAGTACTAGAGTGTAGTTATGAAAATGAAACTATTTCCCACAAATTCCATGCAATGGCGATGGATGGCCATTAAGAAAAGGATCTAGGATTTCAAAAGAAAACAAAACATTATTGGTTTTTATATTGCTATGGATATAAATATAATGAGTTAATAAATTTTGACAAGTAGTTTTCCTTTCCCTACATCAGATGCAAGTATTCCCTAAACTGCAGTTGGAAAACATGAACATGAAGACATAAGCAATGATAACAAGAAAATAGGCTGTTTAAAGCAACAAAATTCTAACCTGGATAAGCTTACATCTATGAACATGATTTACCAAAGACTAATATTTTTTTAGAATCTAAACATCACTCATGCTAGATGGAAAGCTAGGTAAATGTTTACTACAGCCACAGACTAAAATAAAAGGAAGCAGCTGAATGGCAACCATAATTTAAAATAAAATTTACAATAAAAGCACTATGATTGATTGATTATTTGCCATCAAGTCAGTGTTGACTTGTAGTGACCTTATAGATCTTCAGGATGATCCGTCCCCAGCTAGGCCCTTCCAATGGCATATCTATCGCCACTGTAAATGAGTCCATCCACCTTGCTGCTGGTTATCTTCTCTTTCTTTCCTTTTTTTTCAGCATTATGGACCTCAAGGAAGCTGGGTCTTTACATAATGTGTGCAACATATGACTTCAGCCTGGTCATTTGTGCCTCAAGAGAGAATTCTGGATTGATCTATTCTATTATCTGCTTGTTTGTTTTCTTGGCTATCCATGGAATTCAAAAGCTTCTCCAACACCAGAGTTCAAAAGTATATATTTTTTTCTATCCTTTCAAGTCCAACTTTCACTTCTATAGAGTGTCATAGAGAAAACTATTGCCTGCATGATTCTGATCTTTGTAGGTATAGGCATGTCACAGCATCTGAACATCTGCATTACTATCCTTTTAAGGTCTTCATTGCTATCTTACCAAGAGCTAGTCTGTCTTGACTGATGGTTCCTTTACTGTTGATAGTTGATTTTAAAAGGCAGAAGCTATCCACTCCTTTAATACCTTTAATGTCAGTTACATGGCTGGTTGCTGGACCCGTTGTCGTTAGTTGGTCTTCTTTATATTAAATCATAGCCCCATGTTTTAATTGGTCTGCTTCACTTTCATTAGTAGAAGTTGGAGATCATTTGCATTTTCAACTATGAGAGTAATGTCATCAGCATACCACAGGGTATTGGAGTTTCTTCCTCTCCTTTTAAAAGTATACTCATCTTCTTCCAATCAAATATATATTCAGCATCTAGATTAAATAAATAAGAAAAGAGCATAAAGCGTTTGTCTCACTCCTTTGCTGACTTGGAGCCAGGCTGTTTTGTCATATGCTCTCTAGACTATGGCTTTCTGTCCTGTATATAGATTTTGCATAAAGACAATGAGATGTTCTGAGATTTTCATCTTTCTACATACCACAGACTGACCTGGCTGACACAACTGAAAGACCTTCTATAGTCAATGAAACACATATTGATTTGTTTATAGTATTCTTTCGCTTTCTCATTATCCATCATGCGATGTGATGGAATGGAATTATGAAGGCCACACTCAGGGAGGCAAGCATCCTCTTTCGTCTCCAGAAGGGTGAGGAAGAGATAAGAGGATGAGGCTGGCACCTCCCTGAGGAATTCACTCTGTTTTCATAGCTACTGTGGGAACAGAGTTTCAGTCTGGGAAGATTCTTGATAGAGGTTGTAGCTAATAAACATTGCTGAACTGAATCTGCATGGTCTCCTGGAGTTCCTTGGGCTAGGCCTGACATGTATCAACCATAATGCCTCTTGTTCCTCATATCTTACATCCTATAGTAAAGTAGGATGTGTGTCAGTATAAGGACAAGTTCTATTCCTTTAGGGTATGTCCCTGAATATGCTGTTCAATATGCTGAAGAAAGTATATTGAATCAGGTGAGTGTAAACATTCCTTAGTGTTTAAGGAGAATGAGCTGCTGAGGAATTGACTTAGAATTGGAATTATTTATTGATTTATAATATTTAGATGGCTGCCCAACTCAACCAAGGTGACTCTGTGTAGCTTACAAAAAATTCAACAGAACCTAACAAAAACAATACAAAACCACAATGCATAAACCTACACACAATAATTAACCAATAAAACAGTCAAATGGGGATCCAACAGCAATGACACCATCATTCAATCTGGGCTCCAGCACATCATGAGCCAAAGGCCTGGGGAAAGAGCCAAGTCTTGAAGCTTTTCTAAAAGCAAGCAGGATTGGGGCCAACTGTTTGTCAAGAGGAAGATCATTCCATAAGATAGGGGCCACCACCAAGAAGGTACCCTTCCTGGGTGCCATAATATGGTATTGTTTCCATAAAGGGACCTGGAGTGTGTCCTCCCTATCAAACGGAGTGGGGTGGGCAGATACTCTGGAGACACAGGTGTTCCCTCAACTAACCTGATGCTGTGCCATGTAGGGTTTTAAAGGTGATAACTAGCAAGAATTTTGCAAGAATTTATTCATGAAGATCAATGTGGGTTGTTACCTAAAAGACAGTTAAAAGACAACGTTAGAAATGTGTTGGACATTTTGGAATATTTGGAGCAACATGAAAAAACAAGCCGCATTGATTTTCTTAGATGCAGAGAAGGCCTCTGACAATTTAAACCAGGCTTTCTTGTTCAAGGTTTTGGAAGATATTAACTTTGGAGAGAACTTTATAAAATGGGTAAGATAAATTTGCACTTCACAGAAAGCACAAATAATTGTTAATGGAGATCTAACAAAACCCTGTGAGATACAAAAAGGAACAACACAGGGATGCCCACTGTCTCCTGTCCTGCGTTTATTTTGGTTCTTGGAATACTGAACAGAGACTTAAGACAAGATGAAAAGATTGTGGGAGTAAAGATTTAAAAAGGAACTTATAAGTTAAGGGCTTTTGCAGATGACTTGGTCTTGGTTTTGGAAGATCCTTTAAAGGGAATTAAAATATTAATGGGCAAATTAAAAGAATTTGGTGCATCAGCCGGTTTCAAGATTAATAAACAGGAGATGAAATTCTTAACAAAAAATATGAAAATAGAAGATCAAACAGAGTTGATGAATAAAATGGGTTTTAAGATTGAGAAGAAGGTAAAAGATCTGGGTACCACTATGACAAATATGAATTGTATGTTATTTCAAAATAACTATGTTAAGACATGGAATGAAGTTAAAAAAGATATGTTAAGATGGGAGAAACTACAACTGTCATTGCTGGGAAGAATTTCTGTGATAAAAATGAATGTTTTGCCTAGAATGATGTTTTTGTTTCAGACAATACCTGTTTTGACAACTGATGCACCATTTAAACAGTGGCAGAAGGATATATGTAAATTTGTGTGATGGGGAAATACCACGAGTTAAATATAAGGTGTTACAAGATGCAAAGGAAAAAGGAGGATTGGGTTTGCCTGATTTGAAATTGTATTTTGCAGCTTGCTGTTTGGTTTGGACGAAAGAGTGGGTGTTGCTGAGAATAGAAGGCTTTTGGAGTTAGAAGGACATGACCTGAGATTTGGGTGGCATGGATATTTATGATACGACAAAGTCAAGGTTAATGTGGATTTTAAAAATCATTATGTTAGACGTGCCATATTGAGAATATGGAATAGATACAAACCCAGGTTGTGCCCGAAAACACCTCTGTGGCTCTCAGCAGCAGAAGCATTTTATAGACAAGAAATAATAGGCAAACACAAATGGCTAACCTATGATGAGATACTAGAATTTTGTCAAGGGGAATATGATATACAATAAAGAGAAGAACTGGTGGCAGAGGGATATAGTTGTCAATGGTTCTCTTATTTACAATTATTAGAAAGATTCAAAGTAGACCAGTGATTCTCAACCTTTTTAAAGCTGCTGCCCCCCTAAGGAGCGGAAAATTTTTCAACGCCCCCCCTTGTGAAAATCCTGTAATTTAGGGTATGGGGGGGGGAGTTACTGAATTATAAAAGGCAAAAATTTTAAGTAATTTTTTTCAGTAGACTTACACACCAAATTTGTTCGATTTAACTTGATACTTTTGCCCTGGAAGGTAATTGCATTCCTTTTATTAAAATTAAAATGACTAATGCAAAAAAAATGTTTAAATGTTCTTTTATGTAGATACGTTTATTTCAAAATGCTGTAAATACGTTTATTTATTTTTTGATGCTCGTTTTTAATTTTTTTTATTATTTTTTTTTTTTTGCAAATGCTTTTTTAATGTTTAAAAATTCTTTATTCTTAATTAGATAATTAAAAAAACAGCAAAAAATACGCTAAAAGAGTAATATCAATGAAACATGCTTGATTATGTCAGTGGGACGGTTGTGCTTGATGGTTCAGAGCCATTTTCTGAACGTTCGGTTCAATATTGTTAGAGAGATGAAGGTGCAAGCCCCCTCTTTCCACGATTTGGAGTCGACTTCTCTTTTTTGTAATTAGATCAGTCACAGCACTGAATCCTCGCTCGACAAGGTAGGAGGAAGGGAAGGCAATTAAAAATTTTTTTATGATAGTCCACAGTCCTGGGTAGAGGCGATTGATGTTACTTTGAAGCCAAAATTCTGTGAGACGATCACCATTCTGGAAGCTGGCTTTCAAAGTTTCATTAGGTGAAAGTTCGGCCAGTTCCTCCTGAATCTGAACCTCTGCTGTCTCAATATTCATAAAAGGGTTCATGACCCATTGAGGGACTTCCAGGGACAAAATATCCTCAAAACGCTCAGAAAAGTCCTTGTGCAAAGACTCAAGGTGTTGACAGTAAACTTGTGTTTCATCGAAGGGGATTTCACTGCTCTTATGCAGATCCGACAAGATTGGAAACTGGCTGAACTCGTTGTGACCAAAATTCTGCTTCCACAAAGTGAGTTTTTTTAGGAAGGCAGAAATAACAGATTTTGTTGTGATCAAATTGAGCTCTTCGCCTTGAAGCTGCAAATTAATTCCATTGAATTTTGCGAATAAATCGGCCATGTAAGCAACATCAATCTTAAATTGTAGCAATCTGTCTCTCAGAGCTACATCTTTCTCTTCGAGGAACTCAAGTACAGAGTCGAAAAGATTCCAGAACCTATTGAGGCAGGTGCCTTTGGAAAGCCAGCGAACCTCGGTGTGTAGAAGCAAGCGATTGAATTCTTCATCGTTGTCCTTACACAGCTGCCTGAATAATCGATCGTTGAGAGCATTACTGCGAATTTTGTTCACAGCAGAGATGACATATTGTAATGACTGATGCAAACGGTCGCTGAGGTTTTTTGCAACTAAATGCTGTCTATGAATCATGCAGTGAACAGCTAAAATACCTGGTACCTCTTTCTTCAAAAGGGCGATGAACCCACAATGACGACCCACCGTTGCAGGAGCTCCATCGGTGGCAACAGACATAATGTTTGCAAGAGGAATATTTTTCTCTTTAAAATAATCTTTGACAGTATTAAAAATAGATTCACCTTTAGTATCTGCAATCAAGCTTCTTGCAAAAAGCATCTCTTGAATAATTTTTCCTTCCTTCACAAACCGGACGTACGCTAACAGTAAAGCCTCATTAGTACTTGGCAAGGTTGATTCATCAACCTGAAGAGAAAATTCGGTGGGTATCAAAAGTTTGCATAAGGAAGCTTCAACATCTTCAGCCATCTCATCAATTCGTCGTCACACTGTATCATTGCTTAATGGGACATTTTTTATAACATTGGATGCGGCTGGATGGTGTAAAACCGTTTCTAAAACTTCCTTGACAGCCGGCAGTATCAACTCTTCGCCGATGGTATAAGCTTTCCCCGATTTAGCAATTAATTTTGATATATTATAAGAGGCTATCAAACCATCGTCGCATTTTTTTGATGAGGTTGCTAGTAAGCCTGAGACAGACGGTGCTTTCAGAAACTTGTCCCTGATGTTCATGAAAAACGACAAATCTTTATTTTGTTTGTCAGGATGAATTTTTTGCAGATGCTCCTGCAAACGAGACGGTTTCATTGCCTCATTAGATAACACTTTGTTACAAAGTAAACACATGGGTAGTTGTGAGTTCGACGGCAAAGGAACAAATCCGAACTTCAAGTACGTGGAACTGTACTGACGACACTTCTTTTTATTAACCAACATCGTTGGCGGCTGCAAAATATGATGAGGGAAAGATAACTATTTCTCAAAATTAATAATTCATGACCACAATAAAGAACTAATAAGCGCACTTACCTAGCCGAATGGCCAAATAAACAATGAAAGTAAATCGAAACTGAGGGGAAAAAACAGAAATGAACGAAAAGCAACTCAAGAAACACTGGTCAAATCAAACATTCATATTGAAAGGACGCTCAACGCACGCGCTGTGATTAATCGCGCGGGAAAACAGCTGACGCATGTGCTGTGCTGGTTGGGATCGGAGAAGAATCGTAGTGTCGAGTTCTTCAAGGTCAGCCTACCTAGAATACAAATTCGTCTCACCATTCTTAGAAGTGCGTGAGGGCAGCCGTCGTGTAAGTTCGTTTTATTGCTGGTACAAATGGTGTAAACCGGATAATCGATTTAATAAATTTTTTTGGGAGTTTTAAAATTAAGTTCGAATGCCAAAACATGCTCATCGCCCCTCAACCGCCCAAAACATGCCCACCGCCCCCCTACCACCCAAAACAAGTTCACCGCCCCTCAGCATCCTCCCACCGCCCCCTAGGGGGCGGTACCGCCCCTGTTGAGAACCAATGAAGTAGACAAAAGAATTCATAGGTTTGAACATTGTAAGACTGAGTTTGAAACAAAATTGTATACAAATGATGAACATGCAATTGCTAAAATGTATAAACTTTTATTGACATTTGAAACAGAAGAACAAGTGAAAGAATGTATGATAAAGTGAGCTAAAAGGTTTAGTTATAATATACAGATGGAACAATGGGAAAATATGTGGCTGAAAGGACTGAAATTTACACTATGTTATAACCTTAAAGAGAATTTTTATAAAATGATGTACCATTGGTGTATGTCACCAGAAAAACTGTCTAGAATGTATAAAGGCACTTCAAATTTATGTCGGAAATGTGAACAAGAAGAAGGGACAGTTTATCATGTTCAGTGGATATGTAAAAAGCTAGAAAATTCTGGATTCAAATACATACACTGATTTAGAGTAGTTTAAAGATTAATATACAATTGAAACCAGAGGGTTTTCTTTTGGGATTGATCTATAAATTCATGGAACTTTGTTTTTGTACATGGTAACTGCAACAAGATTATTGTATGCTGAAATATGGAAAGATTTGGCTATACCCACAATGGAGGAATGTTTGGTGAAGGTGATAGAACTTGCTGAGATGGCTAAATTGACTTCTTTGATCAGAGAAAAGACAATATCTACATTTATTGCTGACTGGAAACCATTATGGACTTTTTGTGTGAAGCAGAAAAAAAAATGAAGTTATAATTTATGGTTTTGATTATTAGATAGGATAGATTATAGAAAGAAGAGATTATGTTATAACCATAGAGTAAAAAGTATGTATAATTGTACTTATAACTGCTATAAAGAAGATCGGAAGCTACTTCTTCGTATTTTTTTTTCTTTCTTTTCTATTTTTCTTTTCCTTTTTTTTCTTTTCTTGCACTTTTAGCTTTCTCTTGTATTTCTTTTCTTTTTCTTACTTTATGTTAGTTCGTATTAGTTTTTATTTTCCTTTTAAAAAATATTTAATAAAATTATATATATTTTAAAAAGATGATAACAATCACCTTGAATTGCACCTGTGAGTATAAGGGAAGGATGTGGCAGTTTTTGAAAGGCTATGCGCCATGGGGAAATTATGAGTATGCATGGTGGTAGAAACTCCACTAGAGGAAGTATAGCTAGATGTAAATGTTTTCAGGAGAAAGAAAATAAAGATCCAGCAACTATGTTTATTTTGTTTAGACAAAGGGGAACATACAGAAGTGTCCTTTTGAATTTATCATCATCACTTAAAAATCTTCTGTAGGTATGAGCTATTTTGTTTTTTACAAGCTTTTGACAATAAGTAAAATCTTTAGAGGACAATATGCTAAATAAGAAATCTGAATAGTTAGCTGAGCAATTTATTAAGGATTCTAGAATCCAGTAAGGGGTACACATGTAGTTCAGGTATAGAGCACTAGTTAAAAGCTTTTCTCTAGTAGTTTGCCAACTCTAAGAAAAAGAATTAAAAATGGAGAGATCCTAGGAAATTTAAAAGAAGAAAGCAAGCATGGGAAGCTAGATGGATTTATACTTCTGTGAGAAAAATATATCTTTGGGTGAAAAAGACAAGTTTTTAGAGGCCTCAGATGAATGAGATCGCCTTAATAAGATTGAAATATAAAGGAATGTGGAAGCATCCTTGAAGCTGATGTGAACCAGGCCGGTTGTAAACTTGTCTTTTTCACCCAAAGATTCATTCAAGACTCTGAAACAATTCAGCATCATGGCTGAGTTAATACATAATGCTAAGCCATAGTTTGCTTAATCTCATTTGCCAAATCAGCCACAATTGGTTGGATTCACACATAAACTTTGGTTTAAAAGTCACAAGATCAGGTTTCTTACAATATGCTAAACCAAAACTAAACAAACTATATTATAACTTGATGTGTGAACCCAGACACCTCCTTAGACTTCCAGGAGAAGTCAAACTACTAAATTTAGATTAGGAATCAATTGTCCCACAAAAATGAGGGCCACATGGCTGAATATTGTTTAGTGCTTATTTATTTATAAAGAGCCTGTGGTTAAGTTTCAAGAAGATGTGGGTTGTGCGGCAGGTATCTGACAGTAGATGGAAAGTTGTTGTACATTCAAAAGGGGAAGAGAACTGGTTTTGAGATATCCAGAAACCACTGAGTGACCCTGCTTTGAGACGAACTGCAACCCTAGTGTAATCTAAAGCTAATTTACATAGTAAAATGCACACTGCTAAGGTAGAAATTTTAGAAAACATAGAGCATGCTAAGCTTATTATGGGATGTTAGTATGTAACATGGAATTGAGTGCATCTGTGCAACAATGTAACCAATCAAGTTTTTCCATACCTACTTCTCTATTTTTTAACAGTATAAAGATTGATGTAAAACTTTACTTGAGGTTCCTCTCCTTGCTTTATTGAAGGAACTTCAATAAAAAGAATATAAGGATTCCCTGACTGGGTGTGTTGATTGGACCTTGCGTGCCAGGTAGACAAACCTGCCACTCTTTTGTGGCCAACATGGGATTATACAGTTTATACATTAGGCCTACTGGCTCCCTTTATGACAAGAGTGAGTGGCAAACCTGTTGGGGTTGATGCGTTCAGATTAGAGCAATGGGTGCTTCATAAAAAAACAAAGCTATGCCTAAGTTTTTCAGACAAGAGTTTTAGGAACACAAAATAGGAAAGTAGTTATAACAAAGAAGAAAGCAACTGTGCGGTATTGGAAACATGGGTGAAGGTGAAGAGTGTTAGGTTGAGAGGGATTGGAAGCTAGGATAACCACAGGGAGCATCCATTTGGACTCACAGTTAAAAATGTACCTTGAGACTAAATACAAGGACAACTGCAAGCTTCAGTCCCGAGCACTATGGAGCAGTGACTCTGAGCTGAATCAGGGTGAAATTAGGAATTATGACTGGGTTCGTGCAACATACTAAGCCAAAATGTGGTCTGTTTGATTCTGGTTAAGCATGTTGCATATACTCAGCCAATATATGACTTGGAAGATGAATAAGGGCTTGCTGTTAGATTGTGGGCCACAATATTGAATTCAGGCTGCTAGTTAAGCATTTCAAAACTATGCATCAGGAAGAAGTGCCCAAGTACTACTCTATTCTGCTGATCTAGCTGGAGATGAGAGGATGATTTGGGATTCAAGCATGTTTTTTTACTCAGGCTTTACTCTGGTCAGCCCAGAGTTCTCATTCGAGGAACAAATGACCAGGCTCAAATTCTTCAGGCACATTATGCAAAGACCCAGCTCTCTGGAAAAGGCCCTAATGCTTGGAAAGGTGGAAGGAAAGAGAAGAAAAGGATGACCAGCAGCAAGGTGGATGGACTCAACTACAGTGGCAATGGGTACACTGTAGCAGAACTTGAAGGACCAGGGTAGGGATAGATCGTTCTGCAGAAAATCCATCTATGTGCTCAAGTTGACAGCAACTAGATGGCACATAATCATATCATAATAATTACTACAGCACTAAATGTGCAACATATCTCTTGTCCACCACTTAGAAGACATATACACTCCAGAAGAAAAAGGAGAGATAAGACCATCTTATAACTACTGCTTCTTCCACAGAAGTACCTACATTACTGTTGTGCAGACATGCATTAAACCACCTGTGGTTCTTATTCCTTTTTTGTCCCCCACCAGTGTTAAAACCTCACATCCAAAAAGTTTACCCCTGCCATTGGTGTAATTGATTAGTGCAACATCCTTGTTGTGATTATAGTGTGGGTACATAAATTCATATGGTAATTGTCAACCATTGATCAATTACCCTAACCAATTTGGGGAGCTGGGGGAGTACAAGACAACCAAAATAAGCAGACATCATTAACTGGTGCACAAAACTTACTGGTGGGCAAAAACGTTTTGGCAGACAGAAAAGGAGTAAGAGCCCAAACTGTTTTAGAAGCAGAGCCTGAGGCTGGTTCAGAAGGCCATTTCATGGTGGGTCTGATAGTCCTGAGCAAATAGACCTCTGACAGCTAATAGAAACCAGTTTATGCTGCTTGGGTAAGCAGTAGCTAATGTTTGGCCCACCCCACCCCACGCCACGCCACGCCACGCCACGCCACGCCACCTTCTTGACTTCAGAGGGGTTAAAATGATATCCTGGAGAGCAAGACAAAATAAATACTGTATAGCGGACAAAGAGAAAGGCTTCCAGCAAAGACCTGAGTGTGTGTTTTGTATCCGAGGCTGAAATCTCATCCACCATCAGCTTTCAGAATTTGTGAATGTGTTCCCCAATTAAAACAGTCACAGTAAGTTCCTTACATTATTTCTGAAAAGCTGTAATTAGCACATTGCTTGGCAATACTCTTCTTTAAACTTTTAATTGGCTGACTTAGAGATGAATTGGCCCTTGTAAGAAGAGCATCGCTGCAGGTATGAATCTTAAGCTTCGTACACTGCTTTCATATTGGCATAAATACTGAACGTCAGTAAATTAGGTGACCTATTGGTTGTTGCTGTGAACGTGTAAAATACGCATCATTTCCATCTGGAAATGTATTTCGATTGCTATTAAAACTTTTGCAGACATACAAGAAAAAGCCATATCTCCCCGTCGGGGAATCGAACCCCGGTCTCCCGCGTGACAGGCGGGGATACTTACCACTATACTAACGAGGAAGCACTTAGCGAGGGGTTTCTTTCTGTCTATTTAAATTGCTCTCCTTGAAGTTTCGTGACTTGTAATAGGTTAATAGATTACTTGATCAATATCCCGAAGCCGTTCAGCCGTCGTGTATCACGGGAGTAGCAGTCTATTTCCCATGCTTGCATGAGCTCGGGATCTCGTGAAGAACTATAACTCCCAGAGTCCTCCTGGAGCCAACCTACAATGGGGTGGGGCCTACAACGCACAAGGCGGTCCTAGGACTTTATTAAATCGTGAGCGTCGCCGAAGCCAGCGAGTGTGTGGATGGATGTGAATTGGAGCCATGGCTGACGCAGACCCGAGTTCCTTTGCTGCTCCTGATGCTTGTCGCGCTCACCATCTCTACTTGCGCTGCCGAGTGGACTTCGAGAGCCGATCGCTACGGGGCACCGCGGCCCTCACCGTGCGGTTGGAACGCGACAACCTGCGTTCCCTGGTAACGCCGTCCCTCTCGCTGGCAGCCACGGGGCGCTGGGGGTCGAAGTGGGCTCGAGGGGCGGGGGTCGATCCGCGGGAAGCCCGCGGCTCTCGCGCTGGGTTAGGCTTCAGCGTTCGGAATTCCCCGGGAATTCGCGGTTCTGAAGTCGAACCGCAGGAGGGGAATAAGACTGATGGTGATCACCCCATCCTCCTCTTACCTTTTCCTCTTCTTGAAGTGCCTTGAGTCGGAAAGCTCTCTTGAGTAATTATTGACGGAGTGCTTTTGCTCCTTGAGTAAACATGCAGTGATTGGGTGTAAGGTTTTCTTTGGCTTCTATTTTAAGCAGTTGAATTAAAATAATTTCCTTACATGGGGGATGTGGTGTCAGTGCTACTTACTGGGTGAAGTTGGGGCAGTCCTTTGATCTTTTTTCTTAAAGGGGGTGTGGAGGAGGTGGGGTGACCATGCACGATGGCTCACACTCAAAATACCATTAAAGGATAATACAGAAATTACATTAATGCTGTGAATGTGCTGAGCAAGCACTAATCACGTTTTCAGTCTCCTTGGAAGTTGCATTTTATCTCCCTGATAGCAGATGTTGTGCTTGCAAAAGCATAATCCTTGAAGGACTTTCTGCTAGGTCAAAGTATACTTCTTGATGAACAAATGTGGGATTGTTCTCCCATTGCTGTGGGGAATAGTCTTCAGGATGGATCTTTGCCTAACCCTGCTTCTAAGCTGTAAACAAAATTCCCAGCCAGTTTTCTTGGAACAGAATGTAGGGCTTGCGTGTCAGTTTCTGAGATATGTGTAGCACAAAACAGTAGGAAATGTAAAAATACAGGCTCATGTTTTACTCTAGATTGTATATAAAATCCTGACCTTTTCTTCCAAAAGGTGACTCTTTACCCACAAAAATGTGTTGTATCTTAGCCAGAATAAAGTCTCCAAATAATTTTTGAATGTCCTCATCTGTTATTGTTGGTAATATTGTGAAATTATGTTCCCCTTTGCAGCTTATCCCACAAGTTAAAAAAATTGGAACTTAAATTGCACTAGTCTGAATCATGTTTTATTCTTTTTTAATTAAAAAAAAAGGATAAAATGGGCCAGAGAGTAGCAGTGATTATATAGTCTTATAAAAAATGCTTATACCACACTTAAGGCTTGAGCTTACCTAACATTGCAAATATGCATAAATTTGGCTCTTTTAAAAAACAGTGGAGAATGAGTAATGAAGTATTTTGTAACCCTTATCTTTTGTGCCAAAGTAGTGTAAATACTTAGTTTTATAATTAAAAGTTTTATATTTCAAGAACCTTTTCATTATGTTAAAACATTTATTTGTTAAGTAACTCAGATTTATTTAACAGGTTTTGGACACCAAAGACCTAACAATACAGAAAGTGGTTGTAAACAACCAAGTGGCTCAGTTTGTTCTTGGACAACAACACAGCTTCAAAGGAGCACCACTTGAAATCACATTACCTTTCCAGTTGAGGAAGTATGCATTTTTATCTTTCTTCATAGTTGAGTTATCTTGCTAATGGCTTGATCTTAGGACGTGTCATTATATAGGACCCTACCCATGCTGAATAAATGATTACCGTATGCTGGTATAATACTGCAGCATTAACATAATTCCAGTACTGTAAATATTATTGTGAGGGTGGGGCACAAGATTGTATGTTATCTTTGACCTTATAATTATGAATATTAAATTAATGCAATGGAAAATGGCTCATATTTTTGTGGAGAAAGAGGCTTTTGATATAATAGTTGCTAATGTCATTCTGGGGCCCGATGCTAATTTTAGGCTCTTTTATTTTGTTTTGTGTCTTACAAATACCATGTAGAACAATACCATAGAATATATAATTATTGATAGTTACATAGGAAATTTCTGTCCATTTGATAAGATACAATACTTCTGCTCTTTGTTTTTGCTGTTAATAAGCTGACCAAAAGTAACAAAGGCTTTTTACCACCTTTTCCCAAGCATCTTTGTCAACTTTTCTCACGTTTCTCAAAATCTCCAAGACATTCTCAGCTTTCTTTTCTATAATCCCCTTTCTTTGTGTTGCAATCTAGTGCATCTTTCCAAAGGCTCACAGAAATCTACTTTTGAACTTTTATTAACAGATTTTTCTCTTGAAAAAATCACGTTTTTGCAGAAATAAAATTTTAAAAAATCTTTTGAAAAGTGGAGAAGGGAAGGACAAACCTATAAAAGTGTTTGAAATGCAATCCACTTGAAAATGTAGATTGGGAGGCAAAAGAACAGACCTAGAAGCTTGCCTTCTGAAAACTCGGGTGGTTCCCTACTTGTAAGGCAGAATAGCTATGGAAGAAAACAACTCCAAAATCAGCAGGATGAATAATATCAAGAAAAATGGACTGCAGGACAAATAAATTTCTCTTCCAGCCTTAAAGTCAAGGATACTTGTTTCCTCAACCCCACCTATCTGCTAATTGTTCCTGTTTGCCCTTCTTGGTAATTCTCCTGCAGAGGAATGGGATGTCAAAAGTCTTCAGCCCCTCTAAAGAAATTTGGCAGATTATGCCAGAGTCAAGCTGTACTACCACAGAGGTGTGTTGAATTGCAGCTAATCAGAACATACTACCAAAATACTTAAAGTCCTCAGAAGCCACGTGTCAATCTGGTGACAAATCTGCAGCAATTCCTGCAGCATATTCTCTTCTTTACTCTAAAAATATTGTGAATTTTTAAAAAATCAACATTACAGATTTGCACTATAAGAGTAATGCTTATATCAAGAGTAAGCTAAAACCCAGCAGCCTCCTATAGTATGTTGTGGTGGCTCTTTGTGCACATATTCAGGAAAAAAAAGTGCTCACGTTCTGTTTGTCCATAACCATTAAAATTATTTTGATAGACATCTGTTCTGAGAATTTCATAGGGATATGATGATATAAAATTAAACTTGGCATTTGATAGTTCATTGTTCACTACATTTCAGGTAAATGGGACTCACCAACTGAGACTATAATTGTTGAGCAGCACATTAAGAAGTTATTTTGATGTGCTTTAAAAAGTATAATATACAACTGCTTCAATCAAGACACTGAGTGGTTTTGTTAAAAAAAAATTCTTCCAATTAGTAACTTAAATTTAAGGGAATCCTTATGGCTTTCGGGAGTGTTGCCCCACAGGTCCCCGGATGTGGGATTATTCCTTAGGTTGGGCTCTAGAAATCAATTGGGATTGTTGCTGTTGTACCAGCCTCCCTGCTGCATAGGAACCTCCCTGCCTGAGCTCTTTGACTTCATCTCATCTCCATCTAGTGGAGTTCCCCACACTTATGGTTTGGGGGGACTTCAATCTGCCTTCTCTCAGAGTGGGGTCTGAGGTGGCTTGGGAGCTCATGGCTATCATGACTGAGGTCATCAGAGCCCAATGAGGGATAGTGGTCACACTCTAGATTTGGTGTTCCTGTCAAAGCAGTGGCCATTTGATCTGAAATTGGGGAAGTTTTTGGTGTCTCCTTTGTCATGGTCAGATCACACCCTGATTTCCATGGGATTCTGTAGCACCACTACCCACTGCAGGGAGGCTGGACCCATTAGATTGGTCCACCCCCAGCGACTGATGGGTTTCAGAGGGAGCTGGGGGTTCCTTCTGCTGGTCTGCTGCACAGTCCATTTGAAGTCTTGGTTACCACTTGGAATAAGAGGGTAGCTGAGGCCTTAGATCGGATCACGCCCATGCGACCTCTCCCCTCCCATAGATTCTGTCAGTCCCCATGGTTTACGGAGGAGCTGAGGGAGAGGAAACAAGAGAGGAGATGTCTAGGGCATCACTGGCGTTCAGTCAAGGTCAAGCTCAACCGGACACGGGTTAGAGCCACTATTAAGGCTACCTTGCAGCGATAAGGGCAGTGAAGCGACAATACTTCTCCAGCCTTATTGCATCCGCAGATTGCTGCCCTGCAGCCCTGTTTTGGATGAACTCTTGGGTAAAGAGTCTTGGAGCACCTTTTGCAGGGGTGTGCAGAGGAATTTGCTCAGCATCTGTTGGATAAAATAGCTCAGATTTGTTCACAGGTGGACGCTGTTTTTACTGTGAATCCAGAGGAGATGCCCAAGATGGAGTCTTGCCCAGTTATCTGGGAACAGTTTGAACCTGTTGGACCCGAGAAAGTGGACAGGGTACTTCAAGCTATGAGTTCAGCCACCTGCTCCCTAGATCCATGCCCCTCCTGGCTTGTAAAAGCAGCCCAGGGAATGTCATGTGAGTGGGCTCTAGTGGTGGTTAATTCTTCTTTGAGGGAGGGGGTTCCATTGCCTCTCAAAGAGGCTCTGGTACACCCTCTCCTCAAGAAGCCATTGCTAGATCCCGCTATACTGGACAACTTTTGTCCAGTATCTAACCTCCCTTTTTTGGGTAAGGTGGTTGAGAAGGTGGTTGCACAACAGCTTCAGAGGGCCTTGGATGAAGCAAATTATTTGGATCCTTTTCAATCTGGCTTTAGACCTGGATTTGGGAGAGAAACAGCACTGGTCGCAGTTCTGGCTAATCTCTGGCATGGGCAGGATGGAGGTTGCGCATCCATCCTTACCCTACTTGTCCTCTCGGCAGCTTTCAATACCACTGACTGTGGTATCCTTCTGGATCGGCTCAGGGGATTGGGGGTGGGTGGCATTTTGTTGTGATGGTTCACCTTCCTCCGGGGCCAGTTCCAGTTGGTGGTGGTTGGGGAGGAGAGATCCTGCCTTCAGCCCCTGTTACGTGGGGTACCGCAGGGTTTGGGACTCTTCCCCCTCCTATTTAATATCTATATGAGGCCGCTGGGTGAGCTCATCTGTCACCACAGGAGGAGGTATCATCAGTGTGCTGATGATACTCAATTATACATCTCTGCCCCTGGCAAAGTAAGTGATGCTATGGATGCCTTAGCCTAGTATCTGGAGGCTGTGAGGGTCTGGATGGGGAAGAACAGGTTTCAACTGAACCCTGGTAAGACTGAGTGGCCTTGGGTTTGGGGTCCTGCTGATTCTGGGACTATACCATCTTTGGTGCTGGATGGGATGGCGCTGCCCCGGACAGACCCAGTGCATAATTTGGGGGTCCTCCTAGACGTGCAACTCCTGCTCGAAGAGCAGGTGGCAGTCATGACTAGGAGGGCCTTCACACAACTCCGTGTTGTGTGCCAATTGCTCCCTTTCCTGGATCGGGAGGCTCTGCTCACAGTCACTCATACCCTAGTCACCTCCAGATTGGACTACAACAAAGTGCTCTACGTGGGGCTGCCCTTGAAAAATATCCGGAAGCTTCAATTGGTGCAGAATGCAGCAGCGTGGGCACCTAGAAAAGCACACGTTACACCTCTGCTTCGAGAGTTGTATTGGCTGCTGGTTTGCTTCCAGGTCCAATTCAAGGTGCTGGTTTTGACCTTTAAAGCCCTTCGTGGCATGGGGCTGGGTTATCTGAGGGACCGCCTCTCCCCAGTCACATCAGCCCATCCTATTAGATCTTACAGGGAAGGTATGCTATGTGTTCCATCGCTCAGGAACTTGCATTTGGTGAGTCCCAGGCCTTCTCTGTCATGGCTCCCTCCTTGTGGAACATTCTACCCCCTGAATTTAGGCTCACCCCTTCCCTGCTGTCATTTAGGAAGTCCCTCAAGACCTGGTTGTGTCATCAGGCCCAGGGGTCTTTGGGAACCAGAGACGTTCTTAGATGGCTCCACTGTAATTGATATTCTGCTCTCTCTGTGAGGTTTGCATATTTTAAAATCTATTTTTTAAAATGTGTGATAATGTTTTTATTATATTTTTTATCTTTTTATAATGCCTGTTTTTATTCACTTGTTACGTTATTTTAATTGTTGTATGCTGCCCAGAGTCGCTTTGTGTGAGATGGGCAGCTATATAAATGTAATGCATAAATAAATAAATTTTCTCCATGACCTTTTGTATCTATGAAGTTTTCTTACCCTTTTGCTTTGTGTGTGGAATTACTGAACTTAAGAAAACCACCACTAACTACTAAGGTTGCTCAACAGCTATTGATCTTTGTTACAGTTGAGGTTTGATGGATGGTTATGGAAAGCCTAAGTTATGTTCCCACACTAAATATTTGAATATTTGCAGGGGCCAAGATATGATTGTGGAGATTTCCTTTGAAACTTCTCCAAGGTCTTCAGCACTCCAGTGGTTTACTCCAGAGCAGACATCAGGGAAAAGGCATCCATTTCTTTTTAGTCAGTGCCAGGTAAGTAAATTGCTTTAGCAGCATCTTTCATAAGTAAGCCTTAGGGATCTTATGGTGTGATGGTAGCAACTAAAAGGCTCTCAAAACTGAGAATGCCTTATTTCTTAAAAGTTTGTATGTTGTTAGTAGCATCCTAACGTTCAGCAGATGTGCTGTTAAGGGTAAAAACATACTTGGTTGTCATACTTAGTTTTGTACTTGGTTTAACATACTTAGATGAGCTCTGGCTTTATACATGCTGTCTTAAATGATAAATTTACACATCCTGATTTGCATATATAAAACTTGGGATTGGACACTTCAGCTCACAGCGCAATCCTTTTTTGAGGTTCTGCTTATAACTCACTGAAATACGTACAAATGATGGTGTGCGGTTTTGTGCCTTGCTAGGCTACTTTCCGTGCGCCTGCCAAACTTCAGATTGCCTAAGAACATGAAGTTTAGCAAGAGATCTACCGACTGGGAAGTGATAAACTATAGATGAGTAATTGAATTAAAGACATGAGCCTGAATGAACTGTGACCGGATATGATTATGTGAGAATTGGATACTGGCATTTTAGTATAGAATAAACACTGTACAGGTAGTCCTCAGGTTATGATGGCAGTTGGGACTGGAATTACCATCACTAAGCGATGTGGTTGTAAAGTATGAACTCATGTGACCGCATCGCTTAGCAACAGCAATTCTGGCAGTCCCAGTTGTCATTAAACAAGGACCTCATGTGATTGCAACTTCCTGCTGGCTTCCCCATTGACTTTGCTTGTGGGTAGTTGGCAGGGAATATTGGAAACTGCAATCATGTGACTGCAGTGACAATGCAACAGTTGTAAGTATCATTCATTCAGTGCTGTCATAACTTCAAATGGTCACTGAATGAATGGTCATAACCGAGGACTACCAGTACCATTAACAGTACTTATGTCCTTAGTGGTTTGCTGTACTGTCTATACAAGAACTAATCTGTGTCCTTTTCTCTTCATTAGGCTACTCATTGCAGAGCTCTTCTCCCCTGCCAAGATACTCCCTCTGTGAAGTTTACATATTATGCGGAGGTAAGTAATAGTGCTGTTCAGTGCTTCAGGCTCACTTCTGAAAGGTGCTTTGGAGAGCAAAGGGTCACTAACCTGTCTGTGACTCTTTGAAGCATCCATATCTTATCCCTGGATCACTGGCAACTACAGAGGTCAACTGTATGATCCTGGGGAAAGACGTGGCTTGAAGAGTTTTAAAGAGTTGCAAATGAATGCTACTTTCATGTTCCTGCATACTCTGAAGCACCTTTTTTAAAAATTATTCCCTAAGTCCCTAGTAAGTAAGCACTTCAGGTTGCAAACTGCCTCCCTTTTGTTCTAGGATTAAATAGAATTGATATATAGTATGTCTCAGAACTGAATAGGTTCTGCCAAACAAACTTATTTGAGTAAAGAAATAAAGTTTAAAATTGAAAATGTTCAAGTGGTATCTGTTAGTCTTGGTAGGTACCAAATTTTGATCTTCTGTTTGTAAAGCTCTGTGCTGGCTGGGGAATTCTGGGAGTTGAAGTCCACAGGACTTAAAAGTTTCTGAGATTGAGAAACACTGGTTTAGACCCAAGTGATGGCAGGAGTGCCTGTTCCCATAGACTGTGTCCTGTGCTCTCAGGTCTTTGGTGGCACCTTTTGCAGATCATATCGCAGATACGCGCAAATCTAAAATCCATTCTGCTTTTTCCATGGGAGGATTGTATGATGAAGCAAGCTGCCAGTGGAGCTGAGTGTTTGGGAGAGGGCTCATCTTTTTAGTCCACTGACTGTGTGGTTTCTGCTGATTATTGTATTGTAAAATGCCATTTAGGATTGGGCAGCATACACTTTTATTAAGTACATTTTTAAAAAGCATGGTGTTAACTTGAGTCTCTGCAGCAGGATGCTTCCCATCACAACCTCAATATATTATATTGCTCTTTGTAAAAATTAAAGTTTTCAATACAGTGTTTTAAATTTGTTATAAAGTACATCCTAATGCTGGAAGGGACCAAAAAAGCATAATATTTACAGTCTGCTTCAAGACAGTATTTCCCGTTCACCACTTATAATCCAATTGTAGAATGAACAGATCAACACAAATGTAACAAAAAAAGTTGTGGTAGGAACTCGAAACAGAAGAAGAGGAACCAGAAAGCTGTGGATGAGCATGAAATGTGATAAAAGCTCCAAAATAGTTTTTCTGTGTCATTGCAAAGAAAGTTGGGACAGTATTTCCACATAAAAATGCTGAGATTAGCAGATAATTTGCAGCATATACATGTTCTCCTTGAAATTATCCTGTCTGCTGTATTGCAAATTACATAAAGGGTTACCTTTATGAAAATCTATGATTTATTGATCCTGCCTATTAATGGAACTAGAAATTCCCAGTGTTCTCAAGCCTTTAAGAGCTAAGCTTTAACAAAAAATAAATGGAACGTAACTAGATGCAGTATTGTTTGCATTTTGCATGAATGATTTTTTTTTTTAAATAACACAATAAGCAGAGTAGCAAGATAGGAATATGGTGTGGAGGAACCTTCTATGCTCTGCCTTGATAGAGGTTAGCACCAGTTACCAATTCGAATGAAACCCACAAGAGCTAAATATATGAAAATCCTATTCATATACAAATAAATATTTGTAGCCTCAAGCAAAACCAACATTGATTGAGCATATGTATTCTCCCCAGAGATGAGTATTTTAATAGGGAATTATGCTAAATGACCTAATACTAATAAAAAGGAACAAAAGAACAAAAGTAATTTCTTATAGTTATTTGACAAGCCATAAAAGTTACACATAAATATGTCATAATCAACAAATTGTTATATCAGCAAGACAGCTCAAAAGCCACTTAAAATTACTCAACTCTCTAACAGTTGATAAAAGCCCAATATTACACATTGTCATGTTTGTTCCTTCTGATTTTTTTAAAATGTACTGTGTTATCATGTATTAACACTTGCCAGGCTCCAAGGCATATGGGATTTAAAGATAGCAACTAGCACTTGAATAGCACTAAGAAACACACTGCAACCAGTGCAACTCTTGCAGCTGTGATGTAACAGAGCACTATTGTGATTGGCCAGTAAGTATGCAGGCTGCTGAACTAGCTGAGGCTTCTAGGGGATCTTCAAAGGCACCCTATGCAGAGCAAATTGTAGTAATCTCATGAGATAAAAGAGCCAGTTTGATGTAGTGGTTAAGGCATCAGGCTAGAAATTGGGAAACTGAGTTCTAGTCCTGCCTTAGGTTCAAAGCCAGCTAGGTGAGCTTGGGCCAATCATTCTCTCTCAGCCCTAGGAAGCAGGCAGTTCCAAAATCTTGCCAAGAAAACTGCAGGGACTTGTCCAGGTAGTCACCAGGAGTCAAAAAACTGACTCAAAAGCAAGAGTGAGAGAGAGATAAGTGATGAGTGATGAGTGATGATCTTCAGAGTATCTTGCTCCATATAATGTCACATCCAGAGTACTAGCCAAAGCTGGGCAAAGGCCCTCCTGGCCACATCTTCCACTTACTCATCGAGCAGGTTCTATGAGTCAAGGAGGACCCCAAGGTAGTGCACCTGCTCTCTTTGGGGGATCATAAACCCTCTGGGAGTCATAGATGGTATAGTCCTGGAATCAGCAGGCTTCTGAATTAATATTAACTCTGCTTGCCTGAATTGAATCTGAGTTTGAGATTGTTTTTCTCTATCCAGACCACAGCAGCCTCCATGCATTAGGTAAGGACTTCTACTACATCTCCCATTGGGTCCAGGGAGGAGATGTACAACTAGGTAGCATCAGCTTATTGATGATAGTGCATCTCAAACTGATGGATGACCTCTCCCAGCATATTCATGTAAATGTTAAACAGTATAGGGGAACAAGCCCTGGAGCCCTCTATAAGAGAACATCCAAGGACCCAACCTCCCCCGATCACCACTGACTGACACCATCTGTTCAAGTAGAAGCAGAACTACCATCGCACAGTGCCCAAGTCCTAGCCCTTGCAAGCAGTTCAGAAGAATACTGGGGTTAACATTATTGAAAGCCACTGAGAAGTCTAGAAAGACAAAGGTCATCAGGTTTCCTTTATCTGAATAACTTCTGAGATCATCCACAAAGAGATTTTCAATACCATCTGAGGTCAAGTCTGGAACCAGACTGCCATAGGTCCATATAATCTGCTTCTCCCCAGAACTCTCTGTAATTGCAACCCCACTGCTTTCTTGCTACAATTGCTTTATCCATACTGGCCATATTTCTACCCATTTGGTAAGAGATCCTACCCCTATATGTACATACAGTATAGGGTTTACATGTATGAGGGAACCATGATTGTCCAAGACTCTCCCCTTGCATGAGGACTGCTACATATGTCAAGGCTTTATTTGTACATGCTAAATTCATGGAAGATGCATGTTGTTTTTTAGGACTTGTCTGCTAGAACAGCTCTTTTTGTTTTTTGTAATGGTTATACTTAAAATAATTTTTTAATTAAAGTTGTACACTTAGTTTTCTTGTTAAATGCTAGACAGTGTAATGAAACATTTATTGTAAGGTTATCAAATTGAAGCACCTATTTATAATATGTCTAATCTTGCTTCAATGAACTATTGAGGATGTAGTACAATAGAATCAAAGCTGAAAACATGGCAAGACTTAGAGGGGAGATTGCATTTGAGCATATACGTAATGCATAACAGAAAAGCAAGTCTCTGAGTTGCATTGTTGCAAAATTAGCATTTTAAATAAAAGGGACAATGTTACCATGTTAGATAGAAATTATTGATATGTTTTGTATTTGACCAGATATCTGTTCCAAGTGAATTGGTGGCTCTTATGAGTGCCAAGAGAAATGGAGACTTGCCTGATCCAGAAGACCAAACTAGGAAGATATACCGTTTCATTCAAAATGTAAGGTTATTCACTATGATATATTGTATCATATTATATGGGATGACTTTTTCAGCAAACAGCCATCTAAATTTAAGCTGTCAAACATGCAGGTCTGTTATAATTTTGTTTTTGTTTTTGAAGAGTTAACTTGTTTCCCTTCTTCCTCTGTGTTAGGTTCCAATACCCAGTTACCTGATTGCCTTAGTAGTTGGTGCCTTGGAAAGCAGGTGAGAGCAATATAGTTGAACGCTAAACTCTGGTTAAGTGCATGGGTAGGTATCCTGCATCTCAGCTGTGTGTGGCTCTTGATCACTAAAAGAAGGCTGCCTATTGTCTCTGCTGGACACATCTCAAGCAATGGGCTTGGTATCTGCCAGCCATCTGGTTACGGGATCAGCTGACTGGGAGGAATCAGATTTCAGTTTCTCATTGCAAATGGCAGCAGGAAACTATCAATATTACCAGCTGGTAAGAGGCATCTGCGTGCAACAGGGGCAAGAGCTGAGGGAGAAGAAGGTGCGACGTACTCCTGTTCTTTCCGTGGTGATCAATATATGAGTTGAAGAATAGCCAGGAAACATTCTGGCCCATTAGGAACAAAAATAACTGAGATAATTACCCAGCAACTGTTGCATTTCAACATTATTTACTGCAACCCACTTGCTCTGGTTGATACAATTTAACAGACACTGCCTTGCATAGTAATGAAATCCAAACAGTATTCTTCGTTTATTTGACTGAATTTTGTTCTACAGAGTAATCGGCCCTAGAACTTTGGTGTGGGCTGAAAAGGAACTGGTGGACAAATCAGCTTATGAATTTGCTGAGGTGGGTGAAAATGCTATAATTATTTGACACTTGTATATTGTTAAATAGCTATATGTGCTGGTTTACTTGTTTTTCTTCTGCACAGTCCCACGTTCAAACATTAAGCACTGGCTTGTTTATTCTTGTTTCAGGCTGAAGCCATGCTGAAAACAGCAGAAGATCTGGCAGGACCTTATGTGTGGGGTCAATATGACTTGCTGGTGTTGCCACCATCATTTCCATATGGTGGTATGGAGAATCCCTGCCTCACTTTTGTAACTCCTACCTTATTGGTAAGTTTGACTTTATTATGGATTGCTGATTACTGAATCAGTTTGACCCCATTTCGCTTGTGGAATTTTCACAGAGGCTTGCCTTTTGATAAGGCCTTATAAACTAATTTTTGTTCAAATTAGAACATAATATTTGTCTGGCATGAATAAAAAAAACGAAATTACCCTTTTTTTTTTTTAATCTGTGCAGGCTGGTGACAGGTCATTATCCAATGTAAGTATAAATCTAAATTTACTCATTCATAATGAGGATACACTATACAGAGAAATCCAGATGAGGGCTTGAAGCACTAAATCTTATATAAATACCTTGAGATAACAGATATTATTACTAGCTGTTTAGTTTAAAAATATTCAGTACAATTTAATAAGGAAAATGGCAAAGGTTTTGGTTCCATAGGATTTCATATAGAAAGTTACAACTGACTGAAGCACATTTAAGAGACTTAGAGGATTATATGGAGAATGGGCACTGGAAAAACTTAAGTTCTCCCTCTTCTCCTGGATGCGTCCAGTTGATGGCATTCTCCTTCATGTAATACTGTACTCAGTGCCATAGAAATAAACTAGTAAAATAAAATGTAATTTTGCTCCTGTTTGTTGTCTCTTTGAATTAAAGAGGCCACAATACATTTCTATACATTTCAGGTTATTGCACATGAAATTTCTCACAGCTGGACAGGGAATTTGGTAACAAACAAGACTTGGGAACACTTTTGGTAGGTGAAATCCAAATGTTTTAAGAATTTTATGTTTTTGTTTAAGGGTTTAAGGGTTTGTTTAAAAGATTTTTTTTGTTTTTTTGTTTAAAATACTCACTTGTCTCTTCATGTTTTAGGCTAAATGAGGGGCATACCGTTTATCTAGAACGCAGAATTGGTGGCCAGCTGTTTGGAGAACAATTCAGGCATTTCCAGGCTCTGGGAGGCTGGCGAGAGTTACAAAATACAGTAAGTGATTTATTTATGTATTATTTAAATTTATAAGGCTACTCCCCGGACCCATGACTCTGGGTGGTTAACAAATAATAGAATAACCAATAATAAAAATCCATTTAAAAACAGTTAAAACTCCCCAAGCATCTAGGGGAATTCAACACATGTGTCAACAGAATACCAGGAACGCCTGGCCTGGTATCTATGGGGGCAGAACAAGTTTTCAGCACCTTACGAAATGCCAGCAAGCCTAATGTCATCTGAATCTTCCAGGTAATATGAAGATAATAGGTATAATAATAAATAATAGGAACATGCAAAATTTCAAAGCTGATCTTCAGAAACCCATGTTTAAGAATCATTAAGGAGTAGGAGTCAGATTTTGGACGCAATGTGCAAACTTCCTTATGTTAGAGAGGAAACTTTTCGAGATGGTCTTGCACTATTTAGGGTTTTATAGATAATAGCCAGCACCATTTTGCTTGTACCTGGAAAATGAACCAGAAGTCAGTGTAATAAAAAGGAAGTGTATTTTAAGGAACAAAATCTATCATTTTGGTTGAAACGTTTTACACTTATACAAGTTCCCTCTCACTTTAAAGAACTGCTCCATGTCTGATCTGGATGTGAGCAGAGTAGAAGTAGCAGAGCCCAAAGCTTCATGAGCCAGGAAAGAACCTGATTATTTTATTTTATTTTATTTTATTTTATTTTATTTTATTTTATTTTATTTTATTTTATTTTATTTTATTTTATTATTTTATTGTATTCAGTTTGTATAGTCTCCCATCTCACATATGTGACTCTAGGTGGCTCACAATTAAAAACAACAGCAAGAACAATGAAAATGAAAACAACATACAACCATACTAAAACTACTGTTAAAAATTCAAACGCAAAATCTAATCACAACCGGCAGGTAAATACAATCGATACATCTGATTCAGTAAAACCATTGAAGAGGCTCACCACTCCCACTGGACCCTCAAGGGTGATAGCAGAGCCAGGGCCTTCCTAAAAGCCAGAAGGGTAGAGGCCAATCCGGGGGAATGATTTTTAAAGGGCGGGCACCACAGCAGAAAAACTCTCTTTCTGGGTCCCGTCAGATGACATTCCTTAATAGATGGGACCTGTAGCATGCCTCTCTTGCTGGATCTGATGCAATAGCTAGATGTAACTGGGAAGAAGCGGTACCTCGAATATCCCAGCCCTGCACCATGTAGGTCTTTATAGGGCATTACCTGCACCTTGAATTGCATCTGGAAGTATATTGGTAGCCAGTGCAGCTTGCAGAGCAGAGGTGTAACGTGTCCTGTTGATTAGTGCACAAGTTATATGCTAATGAGAGACTCATGATAGCAGTTGTTAAATGACACTAATTTAAAATGATTGTCATTAAACTTTAAATGAGACTGAAGTGTTCTCCAATTCTAATAGGATAAGTGAGTTCCTCACAGTATAGTTCAGAAAGTACCTTTCATGTATTTTAAAATGTAACTAGTCATTGAAGGTATTGTGTGTGCAGAGACTTCTGGCTATATTCTGGGTAAATATTTAGAAGCTAACATAAGTGTAAGATATGCCTATTTTATAGGTTTGGGATTTGGATGTAGGTTTATTGAGAAGTAGCCTCTAGAACAAGTAGCCTCAGGGAAACCGCAGTTCAAAGTGATTGAATGTCTGACAGAATAGTCAATAGTTAAGGAGACTGTCAGTTGGGTTCTGTTTGGTTTATAATGAAATAATCTCAGTTTTCATAACTGTGTTTTTTTCTAGATTAACACCCTTGGAAGCACAAATCAAGTGACTAACTTGATCCCTAGTCTGAAGGAGGTAGACCCCGATGTTGCATATTCTTCTGTTCCATATGAGAAAGGTTTTGCTCTACTGCTTTATCTGGAGCAGCTCCTTGGTGGACCAGGTATTAATTGATTTTTAAAAGTACATAACCTTTTTTTGCCTAGGCATTCTGCTATTGATTAATATATATCATACGCTCACAGATATCTTCATTGGCTTCTTGAGGGCATATATCCAACAGTTTGCATACAAGAGTATAGTGACGGAAGACTGGAAGAATTTCCTCTACTCCTATTTCAAGGATAAGGTTAGGTGCTACTCTTGTCATTCAAGGTTTTTCCTTACAATTTAAACTAAAAGAAAGGAATGAAAGGAAATGAAGTTGCTTTATGCACAGTCCTATCAGTAAACAGCTTAGTTTACTTACTGTCCCTTCTCACCTAGCAGCCACTTGAGTGACTTTTTAGTCTTTTAAACTCAGCATACTGAAGTAATGTATTTAGATAATAGAACGGCAGACTGCGTATAAAAGCATGTATTTTTACCAGTAATCAGTTTAGAAGATAATAGTGAATTTATTATAATAATGTCATTCTGTGATCTATATTTTCCCATTTTCTGTCAGCGGGTAGACAGCCTGTGATACTCCAGAGATTGATGAAGTGCAACTAACCACATCACTCCTCACTGGTCATATTTCCTAGGGTTGCAGGTAGTGGAAATTCAGCAACCTGGGACAAAGCAAGATGCTTATCCTTGCACTATTTAGTAAAAATGAACTTTGGTCATATCCAGACAGGTAGCAAAGTACAGGAATAAAGTTACGTTGGCAGCTGGTATTTCTAGAAAAATGAAGTGCTATGGCAATGACTGATTTCTTCAGAGTTGTTCAAACTAACCTGATCAATAAGTTAAAGCAAAATATGTCATAAGGATTCCTGCATGGGAAAGTAAAATGATAAAGAATGCAGTAATTTAGATTCACAGACTATTCAGGATTATGGAGCTTGGGATCAGAACAGGTACTACTTTTGAAGAACTGTGCTTATGTGCATAAAAAGTGTCTTATTTAGATATTTATCAATTTTGTGCCTGCATGCTTCCAGCAAAGCCAGGCCATGATTTAGTTGTTAATGAATAAATAGTATTCTATTCATTATGAGTGAAATCTGTATCTGACAATCTGGAGACTAGATGACTTCTCATATTTTCAATTGCATATAGTTCATTTTGGTGACATTTTTAAAGAAACTGGGTATGTTACATTGTCATAAATTGATATGACTTTAAAAGCAGTTTTGGTTCACTGCCCATATTTTGGATGACTGGCTTGTCCGTTTTTTTCCTAGGTTGATGTTCTTAACAAAGTTGACTGGAATGCATGGATGCACTCTCCTGGCATGCCACCAGTAAAACCTGAGTAAGAGTTTTTCTCTAATATTTCTACCCAATTTCTGGTTTATATTCAATCATCTCCTCAAAGGGTTTGGTTGTATTTTTAAAGCTATTGCTTAATAAGATGTTTCTTTTTTAAATCTACATTATCTGTTCCGGATCTTTAGTATGCTATATTGATATGAGCATTCAGTTGACTGCTAGATGAATATGGGACACATTACTTTTTTACATGATCCTGTCAGGCCTAGCCCAAGGAACTCCAAGAGACCATGTAAATTCAGTCCAGCAATGTTTATTAGCTACAACCTCTAGCAAGAATCTTCCCAGACTGAAACCCCAGCTCCCAAGTAATGCCAGCCACAACATTGTGAATTCCTCAGGGAGGTGCCAGTCTCATCATCCTCTTATCTCTCCCTCTCGCCTCAGGAAATGAAAGAAAATGTTTTTCTCCTTGAGTCCGGCCTTCATAATTCCATTCCATCACAGACCCAAATCTAATATTGAAGAGTTTTGTATAAAAATAACAAATCTACTATTAAAAATTACCTGGTCTATGAAATATTTTTGGATTACTTTCTAAATTTTATATATCTGTAAATCAAGTTCTTTATATTACATAATCTGTTACAATGCCTATAAAGCTCTAGACATGTGCCAGAAACAAACATGTGACTTCATGCAGGTAGACACACATGCATGCCCACACTTTTACATTTGTAAATAAATCCTGTTCTTTTTCCCATCATCAGGTATGATACTACACTGTCAAATACTTGTGTTGCCTTGAGCCAAAGATGGATCAAAGTGAGTAAATGACATCTAATGCACAGAAGTTTTATATGCCTGTCAAGTGTCATTTTAGTGTTCCACTCTGGATTGACTTCCACTTTCACAGTACAGAGTGTATTATGATGTCATTAGCCAACTTGCCTTTATACTGAAATACTGTTTCATTAGCTGTTGTTTTAGACTGTTTTTAACATTAGCTCTTCACATTTTTTTCTTGGTGATGGTATGGTATGTAAGAGGGATTGCATGGATTTTCTCAATAGAAATATGTGCTCACCATAATCCTATGTTACAACGTTGTTCATAATTATGTGGAAGCAGGACTTCAGTTTTCTTTATTGCAGCTAGAGTAAGGGATACATTCAGTAGGAAGTATATTTTGTCTAATCTTGACTTTGCAGACATTTGCAATCTCTATAGCCGTATATGTAAGTATGTAGAGAACATTTCTTGTCTTAGAAGAGATACTAAAGTCCTTGGTATTTAATTCTTATTTACCTAAGTGAGGTTTGGTAAACGAAATCATTTTGAACCTAAGTCCTGGTATTTAGAAACTAAGACCTGCCTTGTACATTCCTGCCTGGCGTATTTCACACTTCTTCCCAATTTGGCTTTCTTTAGGCTACTGAAAGTGATCTTGGCTCTTTCAGCTCAGCTGATATAAAAGAGATGTCTTCTCACCAACTGATTGAGTTCCTCGCACTCTTGCTGTTGGAGGTAAGTTGTTGCCAGACATCTGTCATTTATACATGTGTTCAGCCAGACATTGAAAGGAAGGATTTTTTCAAAGAATATGGCATGCACCTGGCAGACCTAGACAGTATTTTATAATTTGGGAAATAGCTTTTTATAACTTGTAATATGGAGAATGTTTGTGTATTTATTTGATTTGTTTGGCTGCCCATCTCATCTAAGCGACTCTGGGCGGCTCACAACAGGTAAAAACAAGTTAAAAAACTAATATACATATAAAAAACTATGATCAATTTAAAAAACAGAACATCATGATCAGCAGTAGAATTCATTCTACTTCAGCTCAACATAGCCATCGTAAGAGGTCCCCACTGTTGCCAGACCCCCAGGCACGGTGGCAAAGCCATGTCTTCAGTGCCTTCCTACAGATGAAAGTGATGTTCCCCAGGGCAGGCACCCAAGCAGAAAAGGTTCTCTTCCTGGGTCCCGGAAGATGACACCCTTTCATACATGGGACAGGTTGATGTAAAGGGGAGAGACAATCCCTCAAATAACCTGGCCCCATGACATGTAGGGCTTTATAGGTCATAACCAGCACCTTAATTTGAACCCAGAAGCAAACTGGCAACCAATGCAGCTCGTGGAGCTGAGGTGTAATATGTGCTGATTGAGGAGCACATATAACTGCCCACGCCACTGCATTCTGTACCAGCTGCAGCTTCCGGATGCTCTTCAAGGGCAGCCCCATGTAGAGTGCATTACAGTAATCCATTCGAGTGGTGACCAGGGTATGAGTGACTGTGAGCAGAGACTCTGGTCCAGGAACAGGCACAACACAGAGTTGCACGATGTTATTTTCAATTATTATGCCAGTGTATAAATAGTGGAAAATGGTAGCTCAGTGGTAGCTCAATGTGATATTTTTTCATTCAGAAATGGTGGGGAATGATTAGCTCAGGCAAGTATTTAGTTCAAAAGACTTACGTTTGCTTCTTCCTTATTTGTGTGAGCATAAAGCAATCATTTACATTACAAATTAACCAGCTATTTTTTTTTTATACAGTAGATGTTGATTTAGAGGGGGGTCTGAATATGTTAGGTAACTATCGGAACAAGAAAAGCAGAGGAACTGGCCTTAGAAATAGGTTGGGCACCAAAGGAAACAATGCTAGGAATCAGTTACTAAACTGTTCCTATATCTATTTAACAAATATAGACCAAAAAAAGGAAGTTGTATAATATTATTATTATCTGCTTTGAACTGTACTTTTCTACAATAGAGTGAGTGAATTTTCAGATACAGTGCTTAAAAGCTGGCACGGTTATTTAGAACTGAAGATGCATAGTCGTGATTTTTTCCCCCTTTCCTCTCCTCTTCAAAATTCCTAGAATCCTCTTCCAGTGAACCATGTGAGACGAATGCAGGAAATCTATGACTTCAATGCAACAAATAATTCAGAAATCAGATTCAGGTTGGTTAAAAATGTAGAAATAATATCTTGAAATGGTCACAAATCAAGTTTTTCTGCTTAGTCCTATTGCATGTGCACCTGAATATCTCATTATGGAGGTCAGAAATTATACATGGAAACAAAGACATAGAATTAAGCAACTGTTCAGGTATGTTGTGTGTGTATCCACATCATACCTGGGAAGTTTGAAAAAGGCAAAAGTTGATACCCTTGTTTTCTACTTCTGCTGCATTAGACTCCTTTAGATAATGAATTATATCTGGCAAAACCATATGTTTAGTTAAAAACTTTGCAGACGTACTCTGTTTACTTTGATGCCAACATACATGATTGTTCGTTAGAAGGTTAAGCTTTTGGCTAAATAGGCCATTATTGCATCATGACTTTATTTTTTTTCTTTGCTTTGTCCCCATGCACTGACTTCAGTGCTTTGTTCCCAATCTCTTTAATTCAAATTTTAAAGCTCTTTCTAAATTGACATTAAATCACAATTCCCTGTTTTGCTCTTTAGCAAGACAAATGGGGTTTAAAGAGACCAGAATGAAAGTTCCAAATGTGAGGAAAGGGGAGGGGAGTGATCTATGGGCCTGGCAGTCAATCCATAACTTATGAAATCACCTACATTTGTTAAACCAAGAATGTTACACTGAAATTATCCTTAAAATTGTCTAATCTGCAGAGGGTGCTGCCAATTTTTTAAATTCTAAGTAGCGATTTGATTATTCATTGTTTATATGTTATGTGCAGGATTCTTGCAGATTTCTTCAGTTGTCCATGATGGACTGAAAAGCAATCTCTCATTGTCAGTAGATTGATTTGATGCATGTCATAGAATAGAGCAAACTGACATTTATTTAAAAAAAAGTATGTGGAGAAGTTGAAAGGATACTGTATGTCCAGTGTGTGCTGAAGCTTCAGGAGCTAAATGTTAAACAATAAGACTATGAAGGGAATATCTTGCCAAGACAACTTGTTCCTCTTGTATGCAGCGTGCTTCCTCTAAACACTACGGCTAGAGGCAAATTATCATTTGTAATAGCTTTTCTTATGTGCCAATTAAATTTGTTTAGTAACTGGATTTCAGAAAAAAAAGAATTATATGAGCAATTATGTATTTATGCTTAAGTTGTCTAGTGGTTCAATTTAGAAACAGCATATTGTAGAACCTGGGTTGTTAATCCTTTGTCATATATTAAAAAAAATTATATATTACCTCTGTTAAAAATCCTGGAGTCCTTTGCAATAATATAAAAGAATACAATAGAAATGGGAAATAACCTTCATCTCGCTACCTTTCAGGTGGCTCCGCCTCTGCATTCAAGCCAAGTGGGAAGATGCTATTCCTCTAGCTCTGGAAATGGCCACACAGCAAGGCCGCATGAAGTTCACTCGCCCGCTATTCAAGTAAGACAAATATCAGAATGCAAATGTGGACCCTTAGCTAGGCGAGGGAAGCTCCGTATTAGCTATTTTCCAGATAATTGACTCATCCTTCACTCAAATCGTTTTTGTCTCAACTCTTTCAAAGTCACCAGTACGAGAACTATGATGCAAATATGCAATTTCCTTATTTATCGTCTTACTGTGGAATTTGTAGCAACTTCTGTTGGGTCTATTTCTTTTTCCAAACAGATACAGCTTTCACAACTTGGGTATTGAAAGAGCAAGAGTTAACAACCTTTTTATGAAGCTGGCATCACTGCTTTATAATGTCCTTTTAAAACTTAAAATCATTTAGCCATTTTAAAATAATGTTTAAAGACATGGCAGTTATCATGAGAACACATAGGAGAATCTAGACCTTGTTAGATATGGCTGTGAGATTTTTGGCTTTTTAAAATAGTAATTGTTGTTGTTACTGGAGGTTAATGAGCATCATGTTGTTGATCTCATTTGATTGAAGTTAGCAGTCTAACAGGCAGAGCAATCCTCTTTATAATGAGGCATTTTGAAAATATGGGATAATTTACACTAGCTGAGACCTTACCTTGTTTTATTTTGTTTATCTATCTGTCACTCCAGTCTGGGATTTTTAAAATAGCAGACAGTATATACATATTTTACATAAGCAGTAGCTCTACATTATGCAGTAATGTAAGTAGGCCAGTTCCAAAATAGGTCCATACAAATCTGTTCCAATTTATCATGCAGAACTCTCAGAACCCCAAATAGTTGGAGCAGATGAACTGTTTGTGACCCTATTTAGTTCAGACTATACATTTTACTATGTTGCACACTGTTCTGATTATGGAAACAAAAGCATCCTAGCACTAAAATATGTTTTTTTTTTCATTTTTTGTTATGTGGAATTTATTATAGGGATCTCTATAAATTTGAAAAATCACGTGACCAAGCCATCAGAACTTTCCAGCAGCACAAAATGTCTATGCATCCTGTGACTGCAATGTTGGTAACCAAAGATCTGGGCCTGGAGGGACAAACAGCCTAACTTCCGCAGATTTCATTGTGCTGACCTTGTATAAGAGAACTTTGCTCTTCTTTTCTACCCTCTTACCAAAAAAATACAAATAAATAAAATCATGGTAGATCACATATTTGCTTTCTTACTTCACTTTCTGCTCTGAACCTGCAACAAAGAAGCTCTTTCTATATTTTCTGGAGCTTTGTACTTGTGCCATGTACACATTCTGCAAAACTGGATAAAAATCTGCTATATTTTGCTACATTACTTGTACTTTTATCACAGCTAGTACAGACACTATTTTTAACCATATAGCTTGAAAAAAATTATATATGTCAGTCTTTCCATGGACTTTATTGTTTCCTGCACTCAAAGAACAGTCATAAAAATAGCTTTTTGAGTTGTCCTACCTACAATCTTTTTTTTTAATATGCTTAATAACTTAATCACTGACTTTATCAGAAAATTGAAGTAAACACTGAACAGTATTTCTGATTGATATTCTTTCCCTAGTAGCAACATTGGCATTGCTCTAATGCCTGATTCTGTGATGGAATGGAATTATGAAGGCCAGACTCAGGGAGAAAAACATTTTCTTTCATCTCCTGAGATGAGAGGGAGAGATAAGAGGATGAGACTGGCACCTCCCTGAGGAATTCACAATGTTGTGGCTGGCATTACTTGGGAACTGGGGTTTCTCATCTGGGAAGATTCTTGTCAGGCCTAGCCCAAGGAACTCCAAGAGACCATGTAAATTCAGTCCAGCAATGTTTATTAGCTACAACCTCTAGCAAGAATCAACAACTTGAATTGGAGCTGGAAGCAAACTGGCACCCAATGCAGCTCCTGCAGCAAAGGTGTTACATGTGCCATCTTTTGGGGCACCCAAAATTGCCCATGTGGTCACATTTTGCACCAGCTGTAGCTTCCAGATACTCTTCAAGGGTAACCCCATGTAGAGCATATTGCAATAGTCTAACAGAGATGACTAGGGCATGAGTGACTGACTGGAGGGCCTCTCAATCCAGGAAAGGGTGTAACTGGCACACAACATGAAGTTGAGCAAAGGCCCTCCTGACCACGAGCAGGAGTTGTGCGTCCAGGAGCACCCCCAGATTTTGCACCAGTCTGTCTGGGGTAGTGCCACCCATCCAGAATCAAAGATGGTAAACTTCTGGATACAGAGGAGCCCCCAACCCACAGCCACTCCATCTTACTAGGGTGACAACAGCTGAAGCCTGTTGTTCCCCATCCAGACCCCTACAGACTCGAGGCACCTCGAAAGGGTGGTCACAGCATCACTCAAATCACCAGGGATGGAGATGTATAATTGGGTATCATCTGCATATTGATGATACCTCATCCCATGGTGGTGGATGATCTCACCCAGTGATTTCATGTAGATGTTAAAAAGGAGCAGAGAGAGTAGCAAACCCTGTGGCACCCCACAAAGGGAGGCTGTGGGTTGGACCTCTCGCTCCCTATCAAAAGCAATTGGGATTGGCCTTGAAGGAAAGAGGTGAACCAGCGCAAAACTGCACCACTCACCCCTAACTCCCCAAGCCGACCCAAAAGGATACCATGGTCAATGGTACCGAAAGCCACTGAGAGATCAAGAAGAGCAAGGATGGATGGACTACCCCCATTCCGCTCCCACCAGATATCATCCAAGAGTAGGGAGGCTGGTACAGTAACAACAGTCCCAACTGTTCTCAAGAACCCAACTTCAGGAATAGGGTCTCCCAACCAGCCCCTTGTGGAGCAGCACCCCTGAAGGCCAACAGAGATTCCCGGATAACAACTGCTGCTCCTCCTCCCCTGACTTGGGGTCTTGGGTGGTGCCATACTGTAAACCTGGCTGGGCAAGGGGAATCCACTGCCTTCAGGGCCCACCCAGGTCTCAGTAATACACGCTAGGTCTGCCTGCTCCTCAGTGAACAAATCACATATAAGGGGGGCCTTGTTAACTGACCTGGTGTTGAGAAGGAGCAGCCGAGTCAGAAAGCCAGGGCCGCCATGGGTCTGCTGTCCAGGGCCTGGGTCTGAGTGCAGAGAGCCAAAACATGCCACTGTTAACAAACACCGGAGGCACTTTCCCCAAGAACGGCCTGCCCTCTGACTCCCTTCAAACATCCCCTCCCCATCACCACCTGAATAGTACAGCCTGCCCTAACTTCCCCAGAGCTTCCATTCCCCCCAAATCCCAGCCCTCTGGTTTCCCTGGTCAATTTATTTATAAGATTTATATGGTCACACATCTTGCTATGGTGGCTCTGGGCAGGGATCCTCTGCACAAGGATTAAAACACAAAATCCACAGCATGCAACTCCTGGTGCCCAAGGATAAAATAACCACCTCATCATACAGAAATACATCAACAGCAGCAGAGCTCCCCTAACCGCCTGACACAAATGTCTGGGAAAACAGCCAGGTCTTCAGTGCCTTGTGAAAGGCTAGCAGGGTCAGGGCCTCTGGATCTTCAAGGGAATGGTGATCCATAGGGAGGTGCTACTACTGAGAAGCCACAACTCCAGGGTCCAACAAGAAGTCATTTTTTTAATAGAAGGGACTCGGAGCATGCCCTCTCTGCTAAATCTGTTTGGAGAGAGTAAGAACAATGGGAGACACGTGGTCCTGAAAATATATACAGATCCACTTGCTCCATTGTGGTGCTCAGGGTACAGCCACAATGCCCTAATACCCTTGAATATTTTTACACCCATATTTTAATTTTAAAGGGATATAGCTGTCATCCTTTTTCATTTCTCTGGATTGTTTATGGGTGGTGGTTGGTTGGTTTTTTGGAAGTATGCTGAATAGTTTAGAGAAAAAAAGGTGTTACTGCCTGCAGTGAGGAAGGAAGGATGTTTTAGAGAAAACAGAACTAAAACCAAATTAGTAGAGAGCCCTCCCATGCCACTTCCAGATAAACCCGGAGGATTGTATTGCATATATAAAGCATCACCGTTTCTATGCTCTGTAGTGAAATTTCAGTCTAGTTACACCATAACCATATTTATGATGCTAAAATGTATGAGCAGCTTTAGAGATTTTCTTTTTGTGTGCCTTTTTTGCTTCTATTTTGAGATGCATTTCAATATGAAGTAACACACCAAAGAAATCAGTAACAGTTATAACTGAAAAATGGTGTGTTTACATTTGGATTAATTATTAATACTGATGGGTCTACTATACATATGACTCTTGTTTGGGCTGAAGTCTAAAGGTTGTTGCATTGCCCTAGTCACCTCATGATCAGTACTGATTTTGTCATTAGATTGATCTTTTATGTCCTTTGAAAATATGCCCATAGAGAAAATTACAACTTAATTGAAGATTCCATACATTCTCTTAACGCTAAGCTCATTTCGGAATGGCTTCACCTGGAGTGGAGTTCTATAGTGAATTTGGAAGGCAAACTAATTTATTTCAAATAGAACTATTGGCCCATGATTGTGCATGAATTTTTTATTACCAACAAAACATAAGCACAGTAAGATTGTACAGTTTCATTTGGTGATCAACATGCAGGAAAAGAAATTGAAGTGCCTAGATGGGAGATGCTGTTCCTCAATTCCACACCAGGTTAAAGATGTATGTATCCCTGGCAGAAGAACAGAAGGGATGAAGCCCAAGCCAGGGGTTCACATTATTGCTTCAACAGACTAAAATAAACTATCTTATTTTATTTTGTAGTAAACATACAAAATATAGTCGAGTTGAGTAATGTTTGCTCTGCT
Source organism: Python bivittatus (assembly GCF_059951505.1). Classification (NCBI taxonomy): domain Eukaryota; kingdom Metazoa; phylum Chordata; class Lepidosauria; order Squamata; family Pythonidae; genus Python; species Python bivittatus. Next base: position 30,370,867 of record NW_028277058.1, on the reverse strand, counting down.
TCTCTGCAACCCGAGTTCAAAGCAGCTATTAACCTGATTTGTTTTTAATGGGAAATGCTAGGGACTGAACCCTAGGGTTCTTTACATGAAAAAAGAAAAGAAAAGACAAAATGCTCTGTCAACTAAAACTAAATAATAACGTTTGAGTCTTGTGTAAGTATTTTCCTTGAACAGGGGAGGAGGGGTAGAGGTTGTCATCTGGGAATCTCTGTTGGTCTTCAGCGGCACTGCTCCACAAGTGGCCAGTTGTGAAGCCCTGTTCCTGAAGTTGGGTTCTTGAGAACAGTTGGGACTGTTGTTACTGTGCCAGCCTCCCTGCTGCGTAGCAACTTCCCTGCCTGAGCTGCAGGAGGCCATTGTGGGGCTGGTGGTGGAGTTCCCCAGACTTACAGTCTTGGGGGACTTCAATCTGCCATCCCTAGGGCATGCCTCAGAGATGGCTCAGGAGTTCATGGCCACCATGGTGGCCACAGGCCTGTCCCAGATTATTCGGGGCCCAACTCAGGATAGTGGTCTCACACTGGACTTGGTTTTCTTGTCAGAGCAGTGGCAATGTGATCTGAAGGAGGAATTACATCTGTCCCCCTTGTCATGGTCAGATTATGTCCTGGTGGTCTTGAGATTCTCCTATGCTACCCCCCTCTGCAGGGAGACAGGACCCATTCAATTGGTCTGCCCCTGGCGACTGATGGATCCAATGGGGTTCCAAAGGGAGCTGGGGGTTATATCCGGGAAGCTGCTGCATGGTCAGCAGAGGCCTTGGCTACTACCTGGAATAGGAAAGTGGCTGAGGCCTTGGACAAGATCACACCCATGTGACCTCTCCTGACCCATCGAGCCCGACACTCCCCGTAGTTTACGGAGAAGTTGAGGGTCTTGAAAAGGATTAAGAGACGTCTAGAGCGCAGCTGGAGCAAAACAAAGACCAAACCTGACTGAACATAGGCTAGAGCCGCTGTTAAGACCTACCTTGTGACAGTAATAGCAGCAAGATGTCAATATTTCTATGCTCGTATTGCATCTGCAGAATACCAACCAGCAGTCCTGTTTAAGATAACCCAATCCCTCTTGTGAAAGTGGGGCCCAGTGGCCCATTTACAGGGCTATGCAGAGGAGTTTTCTGGGCATCTGGAGGATAAAATTGCTTGGATCCATTCCCAGTTGGATGCCAAGTAGGGGGCGTGGTCTATAGAGATGCCCAGGGTATGGACTCACCCTGTTATCTGGGAATAGTTTGATCCTGTTGAATCCAAGGAAGTGGACAGGGTTCTCCAGATGGTCAATGCTACCACTTGTCAACTAGATCTATGTCCCTCCTGTCTGGTTAAGGCCTCTCAGGAGGTGACATGTGGGTGGGTCCAGGCGATGGTGAATTCATCCTTGAGGGAGGGAGTGTTCCCAGCTGCCTTTAAAGACATGCTGGTGCATCCCCTCCTCAAGAAACTATCACTGGATCCCACCATATTGGACAATATTCATCCAGTCTCCCAACTCCCTTTTTAGGGAAGGTGTTTGAAAAGGTGGTGTCATTACAGCTCCAGAGGATCCTGGAGGAAACGAATTATATGAACCCTTTTCAGTCAGGTTTCAGGCCCAGATATGGGATGGAAACAGCACTGGTCACACTCATGGATGATCTCTGGCAGGAGCAGGATGTGGATAGTGCATCCAACCTTGCTCTTCTTGACCTCTCAGTGGCTTTCAGTACCATCAACCATGTTATCCTTTTGGGTCGACTTAGGGAGTTGGGAGTGGGTGGCACAGTTCTGCGCTGGTTCTCTTCCTTCCTCCAAGGTCGATCCCAATCAGTGTTGATTGGGAACAAGAGATCCAGCCATCAGCCCCTCCACTATGGGGTGCCACAGGGTTTGGTACACTCTCTGCTCCTTTTTAATGTCTACATGAACCCACTGGGTAAGATCAACTGCCACCAAGGGATGAGGTATGAATATGCAGATGATACCTAGTTATACATCTCCATCTTGGGTGACTTGAGTGATGCTGTGACTGCCCTTTCATGGTGCCTGCAGGCTATGGGGGTCTGGAAGGGGTGCAGCAGGCTTCAGCTGAACCCTGGTAAGACGGAGTGGCTGTGGATTGGAGACCCCTCTATATCCAAGTATTTACCATCTTTGGTTCTGGACGAGGTTGCACTGTCCCAGACAGACCCGGTGTGGAATCTGGGGGTTCTCCCGGACTCATGATTCCTGCTAGAGGAGCAGGTGGCAGTTGTGGCCAGGAGGTCCTTTGCCCAATTTTGTCTGGTATGCCAGTTATGCCCCTGGATCAGGAGGCTCTCTAGTCAGTCATTCATGGCCTGGTCATCTCTCGGCTAGACTGTTGCAATGGGCTGTACATGGGGCTACCCTTGAAGAGTATCCGGAAGCTACACCTTGTTCAAAATGCAGCTGCACGGACAATCTTGGGTGCCCCAAGGATGGCACATATAACACTTTTACTGCAGGAGCTGCATTGGGTGCCAGTTTGCTTCCGGGTCCAATTCAAGGTGTTGGTTATTACCTTTAAAGCCCTGCATGGCATGGGTCCAGGCTACCTGAAGGACCATTTCACCCCCATTACATCAACCCATCCCACCTGGTCAGGCAGAGAGGCCACACTGCAGACCTCATCAGCGAGAGGATGTCAGCTGGTGGCACCCAGGAGGAGAGCCTTCTCTGCCATTGCCCCTGGTCTCTGGAATATTCTCCTCCCCAGAGGTGTGGCGGGCCACTACCCTCCCCACTTTGGAGAAGGGATTAAAGACCTGGTAGTCCCAGATTGCTTGGGGCAATAAGAGTTTTAATCAATCCTGGGTGTGGCTGACGCCCTGATGATACTCTCTGACCTACTCACCAATTACCATCAATTCTTGGAATTTATTATTTATTTAAGACTACATTTATATTATATTTTTAATTAATTTCATCTCCTCTGTAAACTGCATAGAGTTGCTTTTCAATGAGATGGGCAGTGACAAATTTGATATATAAATAAATAAGCATACATACATATGTACGTAATATCATACATACATATTTTTATAGAAAGTATTGTCTCAGAGCTTTTTGAGCTCCAATACATCTGGAGACTCAGTGATGTGACCTATAGGAATAACACCAGTAGCTATTCAAGCATGTAAGTTTTTTAGGGTGTGCACATGGAAAAGATCTTACTCTGACTTGCATGGATGATTTGTTAACAGAAAATCAAGGTCACCAGGAAAAGTTTGCATTCAGATGGTTATTACCTCAGCCAAATGTTTGAAATCACTTGGGTTTAAGAGGCAGTTCTTTCAAGCACAACAAAAAAACAAAACAGGCTTCAGAGCTAATTTGGCTAGCTAGAGGTTATTTTTATGATGCTTATTTAATTTCCAATTAAATTAAATTGTCCTCTCTATGTGTTTTTCATCAGATACTTGGTTATGTACATATGTTGATTTATTTGCAGAGCCAGGTAACCTCTAGGTGGGTGGGTGGCTTTTTGGTCTTCTGATTGGGACAGTAGAATCCAGTCAGGTGGCTTGTGCTGCAGAATGCAGACCAGAGTGGTGCTCAGCCTTAGTCTGAAGCTCCACAGTAACAGGACAACCCTGAACTGAAGGCAGGTATGCCAAGGTACACAGTGCATGTTCGAGGGGAATGGCTCACTGTCCCTTGTCAAACTGGGACAAGCACTGTGAGATGGCTGGGAAAAGAAGCTCTGAGGCGTTACATCAAAAATAAGCCTGATAATGGAGGGTTTGCTTCAGTGGAAGAAATAACCTTCTATGTACGATGCTGCAAAGGACTTGGATTGCTGGACCAGGATGATGCCTTGGAGGATGTCCTAGAAGACAATGAGTTTGTGGAAGTTGGTAAGCAAATTTACATATTACAGGTCTGAAAATCTCTTGGGTTAATCAAGGTAACACTATCCTTACATTTCATGAATTAAGATGGTCAGAAAGGGAAAAGATGGCAGGAAACAATGTCTTAAGCTTGGGTCCAGAGACGCCAACATCAGGAACACGTTTACCTTTAAATGTGCAATATTTTAGTCACAGTTGTTTCCAAATATCCAAAAACATTTTTAGAAGGGATGTTGCAAACCATGCATTTTCCTTATTTATGGGCTGAAAGAAAAGATACTGATCCAAACATATTAGATCTAACTGCTGTTTTCAGTGTCATATTGATCATAGCACCCCAGATTTCAGCTGCAGTAGTGTCTCAACTGAACAGCGAACGTCTGTGGGCTGTTCATCCTTTATTACTCCTCCCTGTTTCCAGTCCATTATCAAGCTTTTGACAATAAGTTTCTGATACTGGGATTCGGTTTCTTGGCTTATGCTTTGCATCAGCCTTCTGTCATTATTGTTAACAAAATAAATTGGACTGCTATTCCCATGTTGCCCATTCTCAAGATACAGTATTTGTAGGGCACCAATATGGGAAAGGTATATGCAAATAATCAACATTTAGGTTTGCTATTCTGTCTGGTATTAAAAGGAGCATAAAGAGCTGGGTTTTCTTCCAGGTTCTGGGTTAGAGACGGGTGCCTGTGGATGGTTTGTTGGGGGCATCCCAGGATAATGGCTGAGGCACCAGATGGCTTGTTTCTGTTTTTTGTTTTTTTACCGTTTTGTGGTTTTATTGTTGTTGTGAGCTGCCCAGAGTTGCGGTCTAAGATGGGTGGCCATACACAGGTTTTAAATAAATAAGGGAAATAGGAAAAAGGGAAGCATAGAGAGACATGGGGAAATGGCATAATAAGGTTTAGACTGATTCAGCAAGATGAAAATGATGATGATGATGATGATGATGATGATGATGATGAAGAAGAAGAAGAAGAAGAAGAAGAAGAAGAAGAAGAAGAAGAAGAAGAAGAAGAAGAAGAAGAAGAAGAAGAAGAAGAAGAAGAAGAAGAAGAAGAAGAAGAATTACATTTATATGCCACCCAACACCCAGTGGATATCGTGTGCTTGATTCTGAATGTAGGGTATGCTTCTCAACAAAAAATCATAACCAAGGCATGACTGGTCTGGACATAGAAGTGAGAAAAATCTATGTATTCACAGGATTAATTTCCCTTTTCCCCAGTGATACAAGGAGATGTAATGTCCCCAGACTTCATTCCATCTCAACCAGAAGGTGTTCATTTGTATCCTTTAAAAAAAAACAACCCTCAGATTTATCCTTTTTGAAGATTCCTAGATTGAAAAGATTTAGTTTAGTGGATAATTGTACTCTCTCTTGCTCATGACAGTGGCCTAAAAAGAGTTTAAATAAACAAAAGTAAAATAAATGCTCCAAAACAATCCTAAATGTAAGCCACCAGCTTGCCATGTTTGTTTTCCTTAACAAACAATTTCAGATACAGTAAATATCGAGAGCCGGAACAGGTATGGAGGAAGGATGATTTAGGAAGAATTAGCACAGCCTTCAGCAATTTCATGTCTGTGTGATGAGATCAAATTAACAGCATCCCAAACCAGAATGGCCATTGCCATATTGGGAACTGAAATTAATGTATGCTCCAGGATGGGGCAAGTTGAATACAAATCCAAATTTGCTTGTTTCCTGTTGTCTCCCAATCCTTGTTTTTTTCTTTTCTTACATTATTATTTAGATCATACATTTGCAGGCTGTCTTGTTTTCTTAATTTTCCAACAGTAAGTAAAAAACCTTGGTGTTTTAGTAATAAACCACAACGGAATGACATCCCTATGTGTGCATATCTAGGTTTTGGTCTACTAAACATAGTGGAATTTACTTCTGAGTAAACAGAAGATGCTGAACTCCTATTAATCTCAAGTCTAGTAAATTGGTTGCTGTTCAAATGCTGGAACTAAGCATTGTACTCTAAGAGTTTATTTGTTCGTTTCTTGTTAGATTTATATCCTGCCTTTTGTTCAGGAGCTTAGCAATGTGTTTTTTTTTAATTACACAAAAATAGTTTTAATTATTAGTACAATGGCTCAATTTAAGATTATTTTTATTGTTTTCTTATAAATTACTTTGGGTTACTCCAGAAGGAAGAGCAATATAAAAATGAAATAAATAAGTAAAAATGAAAGAGAAACGATGATGGTCCCACTTTAATGCCTTTGATTGTGTACAAGCATCAGCAATATCTCCACAGATTGGAGTGGGTTGCCATTATTGATGTCATGTCATTCACTCTAATACAATTCTTTTGTTCAGTATCTTTATTTAGATGGGAACAGTTTGACAACAGAAGATTTGGTCAATTTAGGAAAGGGGCTGTATAAAATCAAGGTAAATATCTGGAGAGATTTTGACTCCCCCCCCCCCTTTAGCTATAATTAAAACAAAAAATAAGTAAGGTAAATTTTTTCCCCAGCTTACTCCTGAAGCTGAAATTAGGGTCAGAAAATCCAGAGATGTTATTGAAAGTATTATAAATGAACAAACAGGTAACCATTACTTTCATTTTATAAAATGGTCTTATGGGGAGCACAGACCAATATTTCTCCTCTTCCACTTCTTATTTTATATTCCTAGAACTTAACCACAAAACAAAATCCCATTTGCCAACCTTGTTCTGAAACAAACAAAATGCACATATTACAAGCCATAATCATGGCAATACGGCAACAAACATAGAACTGAGCTTGCATCTGCTGCCTTAATGCTAGCCACATTTAGTTGGGAATAAACAACATTTTCTGTAGAAAAAAGGAAACCATATTCTTAATATAAAAATAAGTATTAACACCCATCAGCTATGTGGCAGCCATTGGGACAGAATGAGTGGTAGAGAGTGGGAAAGGAGCTACTGTGGCCACCAACACGATAACCCAGTGGTATGAAGAAGGTAGCATGAAGGCAGAGTTTCACCAGTGACATCATCATCTTTGATGTACAATTAAATTCCTTCTGCTGTGCCATATGATACAGTACTGTAGCCAAAGGGAGGTGACTGCAGCAGGTAAATGTGCACATGCCCAGACAGACCTCCCTGATTATAAAGTATTTTTGAAAGGGAGGAAGGAAGGAAGGAAGGAAGGAAGGAAGGAAGGAAGGAAGGAAGGAAGGAAGGAAGGAAGGAAGGAAGGAAGGAAGGATACTGCAATGAACAATACTGATTGTAGTGGCCCCAGCACACCCACCTTCTGCTTCTTTATTGCTGCCACCATCACTTACCATTTTCTAAGTGATATTTTGGGAGACCCTGGATTACAGAGCCCAATCCTACCTGAGCAATGATTGCAGTGAACTTGGCAGTGTAAGTCCTTTTTCTTTCAACAAAAAAGTAAAATATCTGTTTCTTTCAGTTGTCTATGGAATCACAACAGGCTTTGGGAAGTTTGCACGAACTGTTATTCCAAACAGTAAGCTACAGTATGTCTCTTATATTTCTTTTTAAAGTCTATGAAAGAAAACTATAAAAAAGAAAGCCAATTTCTAGATGATCATCTTGAGTCAAAATAACTTTCAGTTTAGTGAAAGAATGTCCTTAGTTTCAATACATAGGTTTTAACTTTTTAATTTTTTTGCATTAAATTTAATTTCAGAATATCGTTTGAACTGACTATTTTCTGCTTTTTTCTCTCTGAGGGAGCTTCAGGTGAACTTAGTCCGGTCACATTCTGCAGGTAATTAAGAGTTCCTTTCCAACTATTCCACAGCAATTTTTACAATCATTTTCATCCTGGTAATCTTGAGGTGATCATTTTCATTTCAGGGGTTGGGAAGCCTTTGATTCCAGAGAGATGCCGTATGCTCTTAGCTCTAAGGATAAATGTCCTAGCCAAAGGATACAGTGGACTTTCATTAGGAACTCTTCAACAAGTCATTGAAGTATTTAATGGTAACGTGATACATGTTTTCCTGAATTGTTTCAGGCTTCCGTATTTCAGTGCAATTATTATCCTTTTGAGGAAAGGAAAGCTCCTGCTAATGGGCTAAGAACCTCCTACAAAAAAGGGAGCACAAACTTTCTCCCTTCTCTACGCCTTTAAAGTAGTAGATTCCACTTTGAATAAAATGATAGAATGTTAGAGTTGAAGTGGACCATGCTTGCCAATATCAATTTTATTTATATCCTTTTTTTTATGTAATTCTCCAGCACAGTGGTAGCCACACCTTGAAGTAGAGCAGTGTTTCTCAACTGTGGCAGCTTGAAGATGTGTGGACTTCAACTCCCAGAATTCTGGGAGTTGAAGTCCACACATCTTCAAGCTGCCAAGGTTGAGAAACACTGAATTAGAGAATGCACGGAGCCCCAGGTTGAACTATTGGGTTCTTGATGCTCTCTGAGCTTGGTTGTTTTCTAGCAGATGTTTCATTTCCCAGCCAGGTAACCTCATCATCAAGGTGAGGAGACAGAATGCATGTATCTCAAACAAAGAGAAGCCTTAACCAAAGTGATTTTCCTCCATAGCTTCCTGCCTGCCCTACATTCCGGAGCAGGGGACTGTTGGGGCCAGTGGTGACTTAGCCCCTCTTTCCCATCTTGCCCTGGGACTCATTGGCGAAGGAAAGATGTGGTCCCCAAAAAGTGGATGGGCTGATGCAAAATATGTAAGAGAGATATTCTCTAATGTAAATGGAACATGTGCTGATACGAAATGAATTAGGGAGGGTACGTTGAAAGGGAAGAAGGGTTTAAAAAAAAAAAAAACTTTTGCCGTAATGTCTTAAAATGTAAAAAGTTTGATATCCTGATTCTATACTGTACATGTATTTTAAAAAACAAAGCCAAGTCTGTTGCTTCTAAGGAAAAATCCAAAGGATGGGTTTGGGAAATACCTTTATTACAGCAACAACAAATCATATGTAAGATTTCATGATTTCCCGGTCTCACCATCAAGCAAGACACTACAAAAAGCAGGTTGGAGGTAAAAGGACACAGGATGGTACTGAACTCTGCGGGGTTGTTTTAAATAGGAGTTCCTACATTTTCCATTGCACCCATGACTGCCTGTAGGATAGCCATGAAGAAGAATCAGTTTTGACCCTTAGTTTTTAAGAAAGCTTTTCTCAGCCTGGACTTTCCACCTTGTGTGTTGGACTTTAATTAACCACTAGTCTGTGGGAAGGTTGTTTCTAGGACAGAAAATCCAGCAAGCACTTGAACTTGTCTCCATCCATTATTTTCCCCTTTACCCAATACAATGTAACTAAACAAACCTATGTCTTGCTAATAAAGAAGAGACATAATAAACACTTATTCATCTGATACAATAAACACCTGTTTGTAATGGAAACATTTTTGCTTTATGACCGAACACCTTAAGGTGCCAAGCAAACCGCCTAGAAAAACAAATTAGCATAATTTCTTAATATAATATACTCTTATATCTACATACTTTCGTATCTACATAATTTTAGTGTACCTTCAAGTCAGTTTTGACTCCTAGCAAGTCTGCGCAGTTTTCTTAGCAATATTTTTCAGAGGCAGTTTGAGAGCCAATGACTGGCTAAAATCATCCAGCTGGCTTCATGCCTAAGGCAGGCCTAGAACTCAGTCTTCTGGTTTTTAGCCTTTGCCTTTAATCACTACATCAAACTGGCTCTCATCTACATATATTCTAACATAATATATTTGTAGTGTTTATAGTATCATAAGACTTTTTTCCCCTTGATTTTCTTTGTAACATCTTTTAAGAAATTATCGTAACTACAGAAAATGCCACTTCAGTTCCAAATGTCTAGAAAAACTTGTTGTTTTATAGTTTTGTTTTGTTTTTTGTCTGCGCTCAGTCATTACTGACCCTGCAGTGACTGACGGTAGAATTTTTAAAATCCTATCTAGGGAGGATCTTTATATACTGTAGTTCAAGATCTGTTCATGGTGTATTTTCAAAAAACCTGAGTGTTCTGTACTATTTATAGCACATAATCTAACCGGATATACAGCCTGTATAGAGTGAGACTGTAAGAGACCCTGGGCTGCATAAACCAGTCCTGTTCTCCCAAATCACTAACTTGCCTGTGCTGAGTAGCATCTCTAAGGGGCTTCTACTCCAGCTTGCTTGAAGGTGAATAGAAGTCTCTGTGTAACTGCAAACACTGATACTTCAGACTTCCTGGTCATGGGAAAGTTTATACTTGTGTTGAAGCAAACACACGTAGAAACCACCTACTGCCTGAGGAGAAGCAGTTCACAAAGTTAGGGCAGTTTGAAGAAGGACATTGGAGCTGGTGTGTGCAGCCTCACATCTCTTACAATACAGCCAGTTAAATGGTGACAGCCAGTTTAAAAAAAATTTCCATAAAATGGAATACAGAAGAACCTGGAAATTCAAGACAACAGCTTACATTAAAACTAAAAATTGAATGGAAAGTTAGGGCCACTTCCTCATTTTTGTTCTAGCATGCACAGTGGCTAGATATTTCAAAATATTGGGGGCAGAATGCTGAGAACATCAATTTATTTAAAAAGCTTTTCTCACTTAATAAGCATTCTTGATACTGCTTTACAGGTGCTGGAAGCTCATGGACTCAGACCAATTACCTTGAAGCCAAAGGAGGTAATAAAATGCATCTTTGTTTCCTAATATCACTGTCTCAATAAGCAGATAATTTATTACACAGTATAGGTACATAATGCAGCACTGAATTATTTTAGTGAATCCTCAAGGTGGATGTGGATGTGTGGATGTGTGTATACATATACATACATACATAATTTCTATTGAAACTTTTAAATAAGAAGATAAAAACTAACACAAGCTAATATAAAGTAGGCAAGAGAAAGAAAAAGAAAGAAATCAAAGAAAAATCAAAGTGCAAGAAAAGAAGTTGAAGAAAAATAGCAAAGAAAGAAAAAAGATATAGATTCAAATACATACTTTGTTACAGAGGATTTTACAGATTAATATTCAATTGAAGCCAGAACTTTTCCTTTTAGGACTAATGGATAGTTAGAAAAAAAACATGGAAGATTATTTCAATATATGGTTACGGCGGCAAGATTACTATATGCACAGAAATGGAAAGATTCGACATTACCCACTATGGAGGAATGGTTGGTGAAGTTGACAATTTTGCTGAAATGGATAAATTGACTTCTTTGATTAGAGCAAAGGCATTATCTACATTTATTGATGACTGGAAACTTCTTATGGACTTTTTGCATAGAAATGAAAAAAAATGAACTTGGGATTTATGGTTTTGATGATTAGATAGGATAGATTATAGAAAGAAGAGTAATATGATGTAATTTTAGAGAGAGAGGTTAAAATATATTTGTACTCATAACTGCTATGAAGAATATCAAAAGTCACTTCTTTATATCTTTTTTCTTTCTTTGCTATTTTTCTTCACCTTTTTTTCTTTTAGTGAATCCATGAGATCTGATATATTCTGGAAAAGGTAAAGTTGACCTTGGACATAGGGAAACAGTTTCATTCTCCCACTTCCCTCTTTTTTAGGACTGTGCAATCTTTTCCACAAATCCTCCACTAATCATCCAAGGTCAACTCTAGTTTCCTTTACATATTTTTATTGAGCTATGGCTAGAATGCTAGTCAGTACACAGTATAGGATTAACTGATCTCTGCTAGTGAAAGTCTTCCTTACCTAGTTGAATGGAATACACTTGAGTGTTTTTGATTTTATTACATTAATTGCTTCCCTGAGTATGTACTTACAGAAAACAGGTCTTAAATTAACTATGTGGTGAAAGACTCGAGATTCAGATTGAAACTTCATGCATTCATGGAGTTTTCTAAATGACAGAATTGCTAGGAGGGTAAAGTGTGAAGAACTTTGCACACCATGAGATATGGCTGTCAGAAAAGCAATTTCATGTTGAACAAAAGTTGGAGGAAAAGAATTAAGCAGTTTCTTTTCTCACCCAAGCTGTTTCCTGAGGCTGCTTTGGGCTAAAGCACAAGGGGAAACATCTTGTGTAGTTTGAGCCAGGAAAATATAGGAAGGACATACACAAGTATTTAAACAGAAAGACTCGCTAAATATAACCCTTGCTGTTTCTTTGTAGGGTCTGGCTCTTATCAATGGAACACAAATGATAACCTCTCTAGGATGTGAAGCAGTTGAAAGGGCCAGTGCAATTGCTAGACAAGCTGATATTGTGGCTGCCCTCACACTGGAAGTTCTCAAGGGCACAACAAGAGCCTTTGATACGGGTTGGTATTTTTAAAGCATGGTATAGACCATCTTTTGTGTGCACACTCTCTTTTTCTCTTAATTTGCTTATTCATTATTTTCCACATGTTGTTTATTCAGAGACATATTCCAGAAAACTCTTCAACAATTCTAAAACATACTTCTGGTCACACCTACAAGTCACCTGAGCTTGCCACCAAGATAATGGGTGACAGTATTACAGATTTTATACAACTTAACCTGTGGTATAACAGTGTTAGCTTAAGGAGAAAAATCCTATTTTTATTTTGGTACACTTAGTGATAGCTTAAGGTAATTTCACTCATAGGCTGGGACAAGATGAAGACACTGTCAAGCAATTAAGTAGGACAGAGGTTGTCAGAGCAGATATCTTTGGTGTGTACAACTTGAAGTCCCAAATCAAATATGACTCTCCCAATCTTGGATGCAGTCCCAAAAGTCCTTCAGAAATTGCCATTAATATTTAATTGGATTAATGTAATTGGAGAAGATAATAAATTCATGTGCTTGCATCCCTGTGACATATATTTCAACAATACTAATTTTAGCTGTGGGCAGCCAAAACAGCATCATCATATAGAAGAAGGAAGCATCAGCAACTTTGAAAGAAACCCAAGCTTTGCAGAAGTATGAAAATATTTAGGAAAATACTTCCTAAATACTGACCAAACAACTCAACTAGAATAGATTATGTTCAGTGGGCACAGATGTTAGCTGATTGTGGTGGGAGGAGAGTGAAAGTAAAATGGAACTAAATAATCATTTTTTAAAAAAAGGAATGGTATTTGGACCCCAAACAGAAACACTCCATAAATTACACCATTTTATTATGGGTCCCATTTGTCCAAAGAAATAGGAGTATGCTGAATCTTTTGTACTACATTGCTAGATTTTAATGGATTACAATTTTAAATTATTTTTTTCCTGCTCTGTTTTTCCCATAAGTGCAGTCTTAAGCTTATACAGAACTAAACAAGAAGGCACTATTTTCAAAAGTGAAGGGAAACTGATACCTCTTTGTCCTTACCTTAAAATAGATATTCATGCACTGCGACCACATCGTGGGCAGATCGAGGTAGCTTTTCGATTCAGGTCTCTTTTAGATTCTGATCATCATCCTTCTGAAATAGCAGGTGAGTCGCCATTGGCAGTAGATATATACTTCATTTATCCAGGTGGATATGATTTTTTTCCTGAGAATAATACTTCTGCTTATTTTAAGGACTCAGGACTCTGAGTCATGACTATTATTTGTTGCTAAAAAAAAATCACACATATAGAATATTTAGAATACATTAAACATGTTACAGTATAAATTTAGTCTGAGTGTAGAACAAATCTGTAAGCACAGATATGCAAATTTCATTGTGAAAGTGTAAAATATTATCGGTACTAAAATTCAGTATGCTTACAGTGTTGCTATGTGAACCCATCATAATAGAAGTGAAAAGGATTGCCACATAACCCATTTTCAAAACATTTCAATGCAAATCCCATATTTTAATTCAGCATTGTGGAGGTTCAGTCAAAATATGAATGTCGTTTGCTTTGTTTGTTTTACAGAATCGCACAGGTTTTGTGATAGAGTACAAGATGCATATACATTGCGTTGTTGCCCTCAGGTAAAGCTTCAGAAATTCCTTAAGATATATGTGGTCACGATCTTAATATACTTTCTAAGTTAACAGACGTTAGTTTTGCAAGCAAGTGCAATTCACAAGTAAAACTGCTGACATGAACAAAAAATGTTAATTTCAACAGTCATACCTAAAAACTGCACTTCTTGGTAAGTTGCATCACCTGCGTGCATCTCAGTGGCAGCATCCAGTCAGCTTTGCCTGAAGTCAGAAGAATTAAGCAGAGTTAGACAGGCAAGCGCTTGGATTGGAAATCAGCCGGAAATCCCAGGTCTGCAGGCTATTTTCAGAAAATGACTTCCTAGATCAGTGTTGTCCAAACTTGGCCACTTTAAGATGAGTGGACTTCAACTTCCATGCTGGCTGGGGAATTCTGGGAGTTGAAGTCCACTCATCTTAAAGTGGCCAAGTTTGGACAACACTATCCTAGATGAAGAAGACAATGGTAAATCATGTCCAAATTGTTCCCAGGAAAATTTCACTCAATCTTTACTTGAAAGAGACTTTAGCATATATGCCACTACATGTTCATAGTTTCAGTAGGTGACAACACCTACCCAGTCTTGTCTGAACTTCAAAGCTAATCCTGATTGGACCTAAGATAGGTTCTACCCTGAATATCAGGGCTTTAAGACTTGCAAAAAAACATCCTGGGAGAAGATAGTAAGGAACCACTTCCTATTGTTACCAACAAATTTTTTATGGACGTCTCCATGAAGTCACCAGGAGCTGAGGATGACTTCAGAGAGACTTTACTGTGTGCAAAAATGTTTTCCAATCAGGGATTATATTTGTCACAGAAGGCACTAGAATTTATATAGAATTATCATTTCAAAGAATAATAATTCAACAATTAGTTGAACAATTAAAGAGAATAAGTTGACAATAGTGAAAAATTGTCACTCCTGAATAGATTTTTTTCTATTCCTAGTGTTTTCCTACAGATGAAGGGTCCACTTTTTCGGATCAACCAAATGTTGATCTGTTGGCTGCAACAGGAATTTACCAAACAGCTGTCACCTGAGCCTGGCATCGTTGGCTGAGAGAGTGTGATTGGCCCAAAGTCACCCAGCCGGCTTTCATGCCTAAGGCGGGACTAGAACTCACAGTCTCCTGCTTTCTAGCCTGGTGCCTTAACTACTAGACCAAACTGGTTCTCAACTCCTGAATAGATTACTTGCAACAAATTAAATAGTGCTGCATGCACTATAGATATAGCTAAACCTATTAAACATATGTAGCATGTTGCATAGGAAACTTTATGTAGGAGTATTTTGCAGTCTCTGTGTATTCTGAGTGAACACAATATCTACCTTTCATTAACTCCATATGTTGTCCATATTTGTGGTCCAACCAAACAACAATCTGACATAAATCCTGTAAGACTTGTGTGCAATCACAAAGTATGCCACAAATACAAGCTGTATGCCTTTTAATTTCTGCAAAATATCAGGCATTATTATGAAGATAGTGTTCCGTTTGATAAACCAAGATGGAGTTATAGTTCAAGTCTCTGAATTCTCAGCCAACATAACCAGAGGACTTCGGTTTAGAAAGGCTGTTATAAGAAAAAAGTCCCCTCTTTCCATCCTTGTTTATCAAACGTATAGTTCAACACATATGGAGGGTGGCAGGTTGGGAAGGTTAACGCTAAAAGGAATAATGGTTCACCAAAAAATGACTAACATTTTTCTTTTTCTTATAGGTTCATGGTGTTGTGAATGATACAATTGCTTTTGTAAAGAACATAATTACCACAGAGATCAATAGTGCAACAGACAATCCTGTATCCTTATTTCTTTTAATACTTATGCTGGTCAATAAAAATAAATTTATGTTTTGTCCCTTTAGGAGTTCTGTTACAATAAGTCCATTTGGGTTATGAGATAGATGATGATAGATATAGATAGATGATAGATAGGTATGGCCCATTATGTTATTCCCTTGCAAGTTAAGCAATGGTAGGCAAAGCATATAAAAAGATTAAGAAGCAAAAGAAATTGTAGAACAAAAAAGGTAAATCTAACTAAATCTGATTTATACCAAAACCATCCACTATACCTCTCCCTATTTCTATCTATGCAAACCAGTCTTTTTTCAACCTTATCCATACACTGATTTATACGTTGCCTTTTGTTCTTTGTACTTCTCACCTCTCCCTTTCTGAGGATTTTGTCAACTCTATCCAACCTTAGTTTTCTAAGTCTTCTCTATTTTTTCAACCCATTCATTCTTCCTTCATATCTTTATTTTGTGGTTTGATTCACATTTATCCTCTCTAAAGTATATGATCAAACTAGCCACCTAGAGTCACTTATACAGTGACCTGGGTAGCATATAAATTTGATCAATCAATCAATAAAATATCTCAATGTCCTTTTGTACTGGTTATTCTTTTTTGTACTGAGTCCACATTCTTTCATCACCCTTTCATTCTTGACTCTATCTCTGCTTGGTTTACTTGTACTTGTATGTACTTCTTAAGTACTCCATTCCCATTGCATTCAACTTATTTTTACATTTCATATACCCAACTTCATGTAACAAAGTGAGCAGAGTACACTCTTTTACACAACCAAACTTCTTTTGGCAAACATTTATTCCTCACAAGAAGCTACAGAGTCACAAGTCCACTGTCTTTCTACCAGCATTTCCACATCTGAAACATTTTCCATTCATTTTCTCATCTTTAATAAATATTTTCCAAAGTTTACAAATTCATCCATTTATTCTAGTTTTTCCCCCATGTAAGAATAGCTTGCAATTGTTCACTCTGTTTTCTCTTCCTAATCTTGGTCTTTTACATATTAAATTTTAATTCCATGCTCTTTCTTTCATACAATCTATCTAACATTCATTGCAAACCATTCTGTTTCTCAACAAACAGCATGGCATCATCTCAGACAGAGGTAAATGCACATTCACATCCCAATTAACATACCTCTAACATCACCATAAGCAGTCCTTATATGTTTATTCATAAATATATTAAACAATAAAGGGGACATCATGTACCCTTGTCTGACTCTCTGTTCAGAAATGAACCATTTGCTAAATATTCCTTTTATGCTCATTCATTTTTTACTTCTGTTATTAGATCCCTCTTACTATATTTGACAACAGACCTTCATATTTGTGCAAAAACTCAAAAATTCAAGCCTATTGACTTTATCATATATTTTATATACATCAAAATGGTTTAAGCTTATCTCTCAGTCAAGATCTACTTTAAAAATTATTTGCTAAGTCCCACCTGTATTATTTAATAAGTAAATTAATTAATACATAAAAATTATGGAGTTTAATCTGATCAACGTTATCCTTTTTAATACTTAATTTTTTTTCATAAAGATGGTTTTTGCTGACCGGAAGGAGACAATTTCTGGAGGTAATTTTCATGGTGAATACCCAGCCAAGGTAGGTGTCTAAAATTTTTTTCTCTAATATGTACTTACTAATATTGGAATTGGGTGTGGGGTGGGGGTGGGGGTGGGATGGATAAAAATCCTACGTCTAAAACTATTTAACTTGCAGGCTTTAGACTACCTTGCAATTGGTGTCCATGAACTTGCTGCAATTAGTGAACGGAGAATTGAACGACTCTGTAACCCATCACTCAGTGAATTGCCACCATTTTTAGTCACAGAAGGAGGTCTAAATTCTGGTTTCATGATTGCACATTGTACAGCAGCTGCTTTGGGTGAGTACTTAGGGTATTTGAGTGACTTGGGAAAATATGAACTTCTCACATAAAACTGAGAGTACTAATGACAGTGCATCCTGTCTGTCTTATGATAGTACTGCAGTGCATACAACTTTTCTGATGATTTCCCTCTTGTTCATAGCTCTTTGCATCTAGGGCTATCAACTATCTGATAGTCCTGTACACTGATAGCATGATTCTGTATATGCAATATCATCTTAGGGTAAATACTAGTGTGGCTTGTAGGCTTATTCCCAAATATATAAGCGTAACATTGCAGCACTGTATCTTCCACTCAGGGGACTGGCAGCTTGTGGCATAGGAAATATTGTGGATGTGGAAGGAAGAGTGGATTCCACTATATACAAACATATCCTACAAGCTAATATCCCACAATGGTTGGGCTATTTCAGCAAGACAACAGTCTGAAGCATATCTCCAAATCAACTATGACTGATAGGAAGGAAGGAAGGAAGGAAGGAAGGAAGGAAGGAAGGAAGGAAGGAAGGAAGGAAGGAAGGAAGGAAGGAAGGAAGGAGAAGCTTTTGGAATGGCCTGCACAACATCTAGACTGGAATATTATTGAAATGTGTTTGGAGAATTCAAACATGTAGTGCACATAAGGAGATCTAATACTATCTCTGAGCTAGAAGAGTTCTGAAAGGAAGAGTGGTAAAACATTCTTAAAGCAGAAATAGAAAGACTTTTAAGTAGCTACAGGTAACATTTGGAACCTGTTATTTCTGCAAAGGGAGTATAACAAAATATTGTAACTGGAACCATTTTCAAATTTCTATACCTGCCTTATTCTTATTTTCTTATTTTGAATCTGTAAACAATTACATATAAATAGTAAGTATGCATTCTGCATTCAGCTTGTATGCAGAAAGATGTCAAATTTAACTTTATATTAGGCAGAGATTATGTCAGCTTCTGTTCACTTCAGGATTCATTAAAACAAACAATTTGACCAGTGCCTAAAGTTCTGGATACAACACTATTATTACAAAGATTTTTCAGGGCTGACTGTTGTTTACGATGGGATGTTGTTTCCATTATTATTTGTTTTTGAGGCCACCATTTATTTCTTCTGAACTTTTTCAGTGTCAGAGAATAAAGCCTTGTGCCACCCCTCTTCTGTGGACTCTCTTTCAACCAGTGCTGCTACAGAGGACCACGTATCCATGGGAGGATGGGCTGCAAGAAAAGCACTTAAAGTCATTGAGCATGTGGAACAAGGTAAAGCTAGGTAGCAGTTTCCTAGGCAGACCCAGGGCATCACAGCAAGGCATCACCAGGTACCTTTGTGGGTTAGGCTCATATGAGGCTGAACAAAAGGAATCCAAGCAGGACCTCAGTGCAGGCAATGGCACCATAAGAGATAGGGACAGGTGAATCAGTGTAAATTTGATTGCTGTCACTGCTTGCTTTGCAGGGCAGAATTTTGTTTTTTAATCAGCTATCCACAAACTCATTGGTCTTTTTAAAGTCTACAGGGAATTTACTTCCTCTGAAAATGTGTAAGACCATCTGGACTCTTGGCCTTTTCTTTCTTTTCACAGTACTACTGGTATGTCTCATAGCTTCTAGCAGAACATAAGACCACTATTACCCATAATGTAGCCAAATTTTGCCTTGCTGCTACAAGAGTGAGACAGCAAATATTGTCCAATAAAATTGCATTTTGTTGACACCTTTAAATTTTCCTCCTTTCCTCTCCCTTTTCTTTTATTCTTTTTAACTCTTTAACTTCTTTTAATTGTTATTTTCTTATGATATATGTGGAACTTTATGTATATATGTGCATATGTACACACACTGGTCAAAGGCCGCAGTGTAGTTGACCTATCTACCACAGTCCCACATATTTACAGCAGGCTCTTCTCAGAGGCTGCTTCAGGAAATACTACAAAAGAGAATCAGTCCCTGAGGTAAGCCCACTGCTGCTGTGGCTGTGTGGAGTGTTTCTGCTACAAAGCTAAAGAAAAAGCAAAGATTTCTGATAACTTCATACATTTTCAACAGTGAGTCAGATTTGGGAGCATGAACACTAGTGAGACTTTGTTCTTGCTGGCATTCATTTTGCCATGGATCTGCTGGGAAGTAAAAACTAGCATTTGTTCCCAGCAAGATCTGTGGCTAAATTCTTTAACATCTCTAATGAGTTGGAGGAGAGATGAAGAGTTTGGCATCTAAGTGGTACAGCAAGACTTTTTAAAGTGCAGGCTATCATGAGGGATATAGTTAGGCTCCTTCAGGCACCTCAGTGCTTTGAAAGTGGCCCTAATGTATAGGGTTTAAGATTATGAAATGTATCAGACCAAAAGTAGATTTTTAGTTGTTGATCTTAGGTGGATTGTCATAGTGTGCTTCATTAGAGGCTAATATTAAGGTAGTTCAGGTTGACAAGGTTCGCCCCCCCCCCTTTTATTCTTCTGCAGGTATCTTATTTTGGGGGTTCTGTATTATGAATAGCTTGGTGTGGATGTATTCTTAATGGTATTGGATATTATTAAATAAATTTATGCTGGTCTATGAACGTAATAAAGATTTGATGTTGATGATTAAATTGCTTACTGCTATTATAGCTATGGTGCTTGCCCTGTGCACTCATTGTTTATAATTTTGCCTGTTTGCACAATGCATGCTAGTTTGTGGTCTTGAACTGGCCTAATCGATGTACTGTCCTAATTTGACTTTTTGCCCCTGAACTTACAGATCAACTTCTTGCATTTCTTGGCAAAGGGTAAAACATTTAGACAATTGCTTCAGAAGTTGACTCTCAGTCAAATCCTCAAAGTGCCAGCTGGATTGTGTGACTCCAACTGTTGAGTGTTACAGTATATCTTAACAGCTCTTTTCAGCTAACAAAGCAGTTTCCTATTGCTTTCATTCACTAGTGCTGGCTGTAGAACTTCTTGCAGCGTGCCAGGGCATTGAGTTTCTACGCCCCCTCAGGACTACAACCCCATTGGAGAAAGTCTATGAACTTGTGCGGTCCGTTGTCAGGTATATCAAACAACGATTCCCACAGACTGTAGCTTTGCAGAACATTGGCCAAATATTAACAAAACCATACTAACAGGGCTAAATTTACGATTTCAATTTGACTCTTTTCAGGCCTTGGATAAAAGATCGTTTTATGGCTCCAGACATCGAAGCAGCTCACCGGTTGCTTGTGGAACAGAAGGCAAGTTGTTGATACACACACATACATAACTGCATACCTAACAATTGCTCATAATTCTTTACAAGATTTAGCATACAATATTCTATGAAAAATATTTAAATGGTTGACAAAGAAATATTAAATGTTTAATGATGCTCTCCAGATGTGTTAGGACTATAACTCTCAGAATTCCCAGCCATTATAAGCAAGGTTGAATCAGGGTTGTAACAGCTACTGCAGGAAGATAATAGCATATTTATTTCAAATATATTTTCTTGCTCTCCAGTGTCAAAGGTTCCTAGTTCAGCTTATTAATGGTAAATGTTAGAAAACAAACAAAACAAAACCATAAATAATCGGCAGCCAATAATCAGCAGGCTGGTAAAAGCAAATATTCAAACCAAGTAAGGCAAAAATAAATCTATAAAATGTGGGCAGATAAGGAAGTCTTCCTTCACTTGATACCAAAAAGATAAAGTTGGTGGTAGGTAAAGATGTGGCATTTCAAAATAAAAAAGAAAAAATTGGGAGGAGTTTTTATCTTGCCCTTATGATGTGGGTATGCTATTCAAACTGGCTTCAATCAGTTAAATTAATAAAATAATAATAAAATAATAAATAAATAAATATCTTTGAGTCAGATTTGATTCCTGTAACTACATGGATCAATCCATGCAGGGTTTTTTTTATTATTATTATTATTTGCAACTTTTTGGGAAGTGGTTTACCACTGCCTTCTTCCTAGGGCAAGAGAAAGTGAGTGGCCCAAAGTCATCCAGTTGGCTTCTGTGCCTAAGGCAGGACTCAAACTCAGGTTTTGCACTCCTAATCCAGCACTTTAACCACTAGACTAGCTCCCAGTTAAAAGAATACTCTGTGTAAATATTCCACAGACAGGTATAGCTTACATGAATTGATAATTTATTTCTCACTGGTATGGTTTGTGTGCTTATCTGTGAATGGGTATATGCCTTCACAAAACCATTTAGAATCTTCTGGAGCGTACTGAATTGGTTGAGGGTGCCTGGTCCTCATGCAATATATACAGTATACCTATGACTAGGCATGGCTCTTTCTGAATCACCTCAGTCCCTAAGGCTGATACAGGACGCTCCAGGAGGAACTCTGAAGGTGGATTATACGTCCACCCACTGAAGTACAAAAAAAAGCAGCTCCTTTAGTGATATGGTCACCCCTATGACTTGGATACCTTATCAGGGATAAAAAAGACTTCCATAGTTAATTTGGAAACCTGGTCAGGTAAAAAAACAAGCACTTTTGAACTGTTTGAAAGGTAGGAATGGGATAAAAAAACAAAGCCCATTGCCCAGGAAGGAGAACAAAGTAACCCTATCACTTGTAGCTGAACATACAAACAACAGCCAAAGCTAAACTGAATGGCCAGCCCCAGAATTAATGTGTGAACTCATACACAATAAAGTGGAGAAAAGATAGTGATAAAGTACAACGTTAAAGTAGGTATCTTATAGAACAGGCATGAATGACTTATAATGCCCCATTGCTGATACTTTTAAAACTTATTTATTTATTTATTTATTTATTTATTTATTTATTTATTTATTAGATTTGTAATCAGATTATATCAAATACAGTGGAAAGAAGTGGGAAAAAAAAGACGAGATCTGATTAATGAATGACTTGCCATTGTTGGGGTGACTGCCAACACATTGGGAGGAGTCAGTGGGAGTGGTATCTACTCTGGCGTGCTGTGCCAGAGCAGGGCTCTCACTAAAGAATTTTGTAAGCCCGCAAAGGTTCCAACTGAGCTCTGCACAGGCACACAATCCATGTGTGTAAATCAAAGAAATCACAGGCAACAGTATTATTTTAAATATATATTTATGAAAAAGAGTTATGTTCTGGAAATCAGGACCTAGTCCATATAGAATATGCAGATGAAGCAAAAAGTGGCTCTATGTGAAGATTAGAAAGTCTGGATTCTGATATTATAAAAAGGAAATGCCTGAAGTCAATATACTATAGAAAGCAATAAGCAGAATAAAATAAAAGCAACCATACATATAGAATTTAAGACTACAACTATATAGTTAACTAGCAGTTGAACACTGTAAAGTTCAAAAAGCACTACGTTTTTTAAAATGCTGGGAGGTTTTTTTAAAAAAATTGGACCATAATAAAGGTGCCAGATGAAACTTTCTGGGAGGGAAATAATTCCACACATGGAAGAACATCACTGAAACGTCTTTTTCTACTTGCATCATTGTTTTACCTTTCTGTCATAGTAGAAATTACAACTCAGCAACAGTTTTTGGAGATCTCTAGGACCAAAGCCAAAGTGTACTGAGCCATTGTTATGTAGGTCTGAAGTTCAAAGGCTAGGCAGACATTGATCTCTGACCAGTTTTCATTTGAAAAGGTTGTATGGACATATCTAGAGGGCCTACTTTGGGTTGTTACCTATTCTTTATTTTTATTTGCAGTAGTTTCAACTTCAAGAGGCACTCTGGTGTAGTGGTTAAGACATCAGGCTAGAAATTGGGAGACTATGAGTTCTAGTTCCACCTTAGGTATGAAGCCAGGTGGCTGTCCTTGGTCCAGTCACTCTTTCTCAGCCCTAGGAAGCAGGTGATGGCAAACCACTTCCAAAATCTTGCCAAGAAAACTGCAGGGACTTGTCCGGGCAGTTGCTAGGAGTCGATACTGATTTGAAGGGACACATACGTACATACAGTTTCAGTTTCAGATAAAAAACTTCTTGTCCTCTAAATAATCTGGGCTTCAGATGCCATAAACCCTAGCTTGCATAGCCAGTAGCAAGACACCTGTAGTGAAAAACACCTGGAGGGCATCAGTTGCCTGTTCCTAATTTTAGTGTGTCTCCTGTTTATTAGTGATTTTGACATACATTCCAATATTTTGCTGAGTTTTAGAATCAGACTTTGCTTTTTCTTCTAACTCATATTTTTTAAATTTCCTTCATCTAGGTTTGGGAAGTAGCTGAACCATACATTGAGAAATACAGAAGGGAACACATTCCAGAATCCAGACCCATTTCCCCAACTGCATTTTCTCTAGCAGCCAGTAAAAGTGCTTCCTGTCACCACCATCACCACCACCACCACCGTGACTCTGAAGAACATGATGAACAGTGAAAACTAACAGAACTGAATCTCAATATTTCATATGCTGGATCATTTTATGTGTTCTAAAAATTTCCATAGTTTATGCCAAAGGTTTGAAAAAAATCATTTCTATAACCAGAAATACTAATAGAAAAGTTGTTGAAATAATTTTACTATTTCACAAGTTTAAAAAGATGAATATCTAGATTTAGTTTATTTGAAAATTAATGGGGGTGGGACTGGAATGCAAGCCTGTGCGTTAACCACATTTCATGACAAAGTTAATAAAATCAATGTCAGGCCAGAATTAAGCCAGTTAATATGAACAAACTGTTCCAATATATTAAAAGGAATATATCTAATCTTGCAGCTTTTACAGAGATTAATCCTTAAATCTTTTCAGAGATGGATTCCGAATTCATACTTTCACAAAATTAATCCACTACTAGAACTGTATATAATACACAGAAGCAGTGGAAGATACTATAGAAATATAGTAAAATACCATTTGGTAGCTATGCCAAGTTTGCAGGCTGTAAGCCACATCTCCAAAAATGCTGCAGAACTAACAGTACTTCTACATGTCTCCTTACTTCCAACCTGAGGATATATAGATTTGTTAAATAAACAAACAAACAAACAAACAAATAAATAAATAAATAGCTAAGTGTTCTTGAAGGACTTCTTTGCATGCCAGCCTTCCTCCCATCCCTAGCCCACAGCCGAGGCCACCTGGCTTTGGATTTTTCTGATCCAATGTGGAAGCACAGTTTTCCACCTTTTCCAACACAAGACTTGTTAATGTGCACAATGTATGACATTTCAGTGATGACTCTTATGATGCTGTGGAAGAGTTGGGATTTGCCCAGATCCTATTAGATGCTTCTGGCTGCATGCTCCTTCCTCTCCAGTCACAGTGAGATCCTCTCCATGGCTATTTTGTTTTGTGCTGTCGGACTGACATGACACTAGGAAAGGAATAGCAGTAGTAACATTGCTAGAGAAAGGAAATAACCAGGACTTAAGCACTTTATGTAGCACATTGGTAATACTACAGGTTCTAGTTTATCATTTTCTCTAGTGGTGTCGAAAGAGATTATTACACCAGGGCCTCTTAAAGCAAAGTATAATATTTTTGACATATGGCTAAACCTACTGTGCTAGCTGTCTGTCCATCTTGCCTCCTCTCCCAGTCTCAGCAGACATTATGGAAAGTAATGGTTGGTTGTTTTAATTGTTTATTGGGAAATCCATTAATCAC
The DNA here is from genome assembly GCF_059951505.1 of Python bivittatus. Taxonomy (NCBI): domain Eukaryota; kingdom Metazoa; phylum Chordata; class Lepidosauria; order Squamata; family Pythonidae; genus Python; species Python bivittatus. The sequence goes on along the minus strand of NW_028277058.1, from coordinate 30,345,892 downwards.
TCCACCTTAAGTTGATGCACAATGAAGTGGGTAGGGCAGTACCACATGTTAGACTCATGACTAAGGTATACACTGGCTACGTAGACAAAACAAATTTATGCTGGCTTAGGTAGTATTACCCTATGGACTGGAACAAATCATATCGAACCAGCTGTCTGGATGTGCAGCTGGCAAGTGAATCTTGAAACCAGGAGTGCAAAGCAAATCTTAGGGTTGTGGTGGAAATCAGAAGGTATGAAGCCAAACCAAAAAGAAATATACAGACAATATCCTTGCCCAAACAGGAAGACTTCTGTAGTTCTTGCTGGGTCCAGTTACCAACTCAGATAGTCGGGACTGGTCCCATAACTCAGAACACCCAATTGGTATCAAAGTAGTAAATACTGAACTACAGTCCTAGGAATTATCACAAAAAAAAACCAAACACAACCAAGATTTCCACATGTGTGTGTATGCCATATCACCCTCCCACACCATATTATAAACTGCTCTTCAATGTACTCTCATTAAATGAGAAGGGGTGCTATTACCAAATCAGCTTCTTCTTGGAGACAAGATAGGAAGTGTGCAGTTTTTTGAATCCTGGTTATTGCATTCTGACTCTAATGACAAATGATATTAATGAACTGGAATTGAAAGAAACTGAGGCAGATTTTAGACAGGCACAGATTTATTTTATAATTTGCTGAGAAACTATCAGGGAACAGGTTAAACATAAAATTATCCATTATTTTTCATTAAAAATAGGAATGAAAATCAGTTAAATCCTGGAGATGCATACAGTAAGCAAGCATGACATTCAGGTTTTACATAAATGTGAGATCTTGCTGATCACTGTTCTGTGTGCATCTTGGAGTCTGGCAACTGTTGTATTTATTCTTATAGAATATATTTAGTATTCCAGAATGCCGTCGTTTTTGTAAACAATGTTTCCTTTAATAATTACATACTCAATCAATTCTTGATGGCCACCAAACTGATAGATTAAATGTTCCCACCTGAAAGAAGTACATAATTATATTTTATGCAGAGAACAGAATAAGAAACAATAGACAGTCTACGTGATCAGAAAAGATAAACAAGCACAGGATGGTATGTATAAGTGCTTTCCTATTTAAAATATGTGCAATCTTCTACTTTCTACCCCTTGAAAACTCACTCATCAAAGAAAAGACTAGCATTAGAACCATTTATTTGCTTGCCTGCTTTGCTATAGGATCATAGACCATAGTAAAAAAAAAAAAAAAAAGCACAGATTACATAAAACAATTAGCAGTGAATAAAAAGAATAAAGAAGTAGGAAGAAAAAATGGAAAGTGTGTGTGAACTGATCAAATTGCAATAGCCAGTACAGGTGCCAAAAGTCATTCTTATCAGACACATCATCTCATTGGAATTAAAATAAACAAAACTGTGTTACATTCATAGTGATTGGACTGGACTGATCTTACAATAGAAAAAATGCAAATTCTGATGACCAGGGATATTAGCTCTCAGCACCAACAATGGTACAGAAGGCAGTTCAGTAGAATTTCTGTGATTATATCAACCTCGACATTCAAGCAGATGCAAAGGCATTCTTGAACACTTGAATCTCCCCTCTCTCACCTATGAAGAGAGGGCTTCAAATCTGGCCATAGTGAATGCTCATCTGTGACGGGCAGAGAGGTGTGTGTATGGGAATAACTGCAAAGGTGATTGATGAAGTGTTTGGAACAATCTGTATGGTCTCACTAACATAAAAGGTAAAGGGGCTAAGGTACATCCTTGCTTGGGGTGGGGATAGGAAATACCAGGTTGCTTGATCATGTATGTATTTAACAAGCATAGAGGTCTTTTAATAAAGCATCATTATCAGCTGGAGGACATAATGATCTCTAGATGGGGCTTCTACTCTCGTGCACTAAATCTTTCCTTTGGCATCCTAAACCAGATATTGTTGGATGCCAGTTCCCAGAAAACTTTAGCCAAAGCTGATGGCAACAGTAGTCCAACAACATCTGAAGACTACTAGTTCCTCACACCATACATTTGAAATTTTCCATACATTTATCAGCTCTATGCCTCATCTCCTTCCACCATTCCATAGAACTTTTCTTGAAGTATGTAATGGTCTGATCTGGAAAGAACAAAACTTCTGAATTTCATCCCGAGACTTATTATAGCATTAACTCTTCCATATCCAGACCTCAAAGTCCCCTTGGCAACTTTTGAAGATGGGTGCAAACCACAGCTGGATTATTATCAAACAGGATTTCATTGTAATCTAGCAAGCATTGTCATGCATTACATCCCACCCACTCAATACTTATAACTTTGTTGAAACAGATAAACAGAACTAGACCTAACATGAACAATTTTTTTGGTATCCATGTAACGGCCATAGTTTTCATTTATTCATGTATTTTATGTATTTTTGTACGGCTGACTACTGTACACTTACTAATTACAATAAAATCAATATAAACCAAATAATCTTTAAACTAAATTAAAATCTTCAACCACTTAAATTATGCTCAGAAAGAAGCACTTTAAAATCTGACCCTTGAGAGGGTCGTCCTCTCAACCCAGTAGAACAACATTCCACAGACATGGGAGCAGCAGAAAAGACTTGACCCCAGTTTTCCAAAACATGAGCCGGTGCCAACTGTAAGCAAGCTTTCCTTCCCCTTAATGAGCAGTGACAAAGCCCCATAGGAGAAGCTTTTTAATTCAATTTAATTGGATGGCAGTGCACATAACAGTCAAATAAACAAGGGAACACAGAATCAGGAGTCAGATCTGGAATCTGAAGAATTTCTGCAGCTCCCTACTGACCTTGTCAACAAAGAATTGTGTCAGATTTGAGCTGATCCTGCACTGTACACTACAGTCTAGTATTTTCAGATTACAATGGCTGGAAACTCTGGGAAGTATAGTGTCAACAAATGGTCTAATTAATTAAAAAGGGCTATTTGGTTATGGTCAAGAACTGGGGGACTCTAATTTTCATTCCTGTCAGAATTTTCTGAATCATGTGAAAATTCAAATACTGCAAGTGGATATAATTGTTATTAGTAGTAACTGGGCGCAACTAGATAGTAGCACCTAACTGACCTTGGCTGATTTCAAAAAGCTAAGCAGAAACAGACCTGGCTACTACTTGAATAGGAGATTCCTAGGATCTATAGTCTAGATTAAGAAGTGAAAAAACAACAACAAAAAATAAAACCCAGTTTGGAAGAAAATAATGGCAAACCATTATACCGTTGCTATGAAAACAACATGAAGATCTAGGAAGTCACTAGGAACCAAGCGTGACTCAAAGGAGATTTCACCTTTTATTATTACCATTAGTATTATTACTCATAATACTTTCCCAGATAGTGCAGTCCAACTTACAGAATTTCTAGTAATGTCAATATTAGGGAAGACTTTACACTCTTACCTTGGAGAGTTAATGATAATGAGATCTCCTTGTTTGCCTTTTTCAATAGAGCCATGGGTGTGGGATTTCCCAAGAGCATAAGCAGCATTAATGGTGGCAGCAGCTAAGGCTTCTTTCATGGACATCTTCATGTTTACACAGGCTAAATGCATGACCATCAGCTAATGAAAAGACCAAACATGCTATCTGAATTTACTAAATAGATTAATAAAACCACAGTTATATCAGTCACATCTGAAAGCCTCCAAGCTTAGTTTGGTATGAATTCCAAACTATGGCATGATTCAAACCATAAGCTATGTCAGGAGTTTTAAACTAGTTTACAGAATTAGATATTCTGGTTCACATCATGGGTGTGTTAGAAGTCACAAATGGGATCTGGTACTCCCATTTAGTTTTATGAATTACTTTTTTTGGTAGCTCAATGCCTCAGGAAGCCTGACCAGGATGTAATGATGTCAGCAGGGGGGACAGGAATGACATTTTCAGCCATTTCTTATCATTTTGGAATGAAGTGAGGGTGGGAGGTGAAGTGTTGGGAACTGTTTATATGTTTTTTGGGTTGGCAGTTTTCCAGAATTGGCCAAAAATTGCATTGCTGTTATTTAATTTAACCACACTTTGGCAATGTAAACTTGGGAGGTTCCAGAGACCACAAAAGAGAGGCTAATGACCTCTATATGACCCATGAATTATTCTTGAAAAATGAAAGATCTGTCTGCATGGACTTCAAGTATCTTTTTCAAGAAGAAAAGCAATTTCCTTCTGGAGAGTCTCATGGAAAACTACTTTGTGCATGAGGCCCCTGCAGCCTATCAGCATTTCAGTGCCCAGCATTCAGTTCATAATTAAATTCACTGATCACTAATATAAAAAATGAAACAGAATATTTTATATCTATATTCCAAGACTGAAAGAAGAAAAGGAACAGTAAATGAACAATTATTATGATTCCAATAACACCGAGTATAGTAGCATTACCATAGAACAACAGTAAGCATTTGGATTAAAATCACTGCCAAGAGCCACAATCACTCCCTCTTTCAACATTTTTCTAGCTTGAGGCTGTTTCAATCTAAAAGAAAAAGAAAAAAGTCAAAAAGTATTTGAATGACAAAATAAAATGTATTAGTTCATTCCCCATATATAATTACAAATGTTCTAATATGACAAAGAAAAAAAAAACAATTTCTTTTTGCAATGGAATGATAACAGATTCAGGGTGGTAAGATTATATTGTGAATATATCTCTTAACCCTGGCAAAGTTTTAATTAGAAACATCAGAACTAGAAAATTAAAAAATGATGTATAATTCAATCCCGTGCATGGCTGCTTGAAAGTAAGATTCATTTAAGTCTCACATGAGTGTGGACCCCAATTCAAAATATTAAACTGTCAGAAATTAGAACAAATATATATATATATTACACCTGTCAGAAATTAGAACAAATATATATATATATATTTTACACCTAGCTGACAAAAAGAACAATTCAGCAGAGCTTAGTTGCAAATGAGTCTCTTAGAGCAATGGAATTCTTATTTCAATCGACTCCATACAACCATCAGGCAATACTTCTATACCGTAGTGCAGCATTTCTCAACCTTGGCAGCTTGAAGATCTGTGGACTTCAACACCCAGAATTCCCCAGCCAGCTATGCTGGCTGGGGAATTCCGGGTGTTGAAGTCCACAGATCTTTAAGCTGCCAAGGTTGAGAAATGCTATTGTAGTTGATAGTGATCATGGAACTCTCAGCCTTGGGTCCTTATTGTGACCTAATGTGTGAGTACTCCACTCACATGGACATTCTAGTTCATTATGGGACAAATAGCTAACTTTACCAGCCCACTATTTCAGCCTACAAATGCATGTCTAAACTTGGCCAGTATATCACAAATTGCCAAGATGGCTGCTTTCCAGTGCTTGAAAGACCATATCTTCCAAGATAAGAGTCAGGATATTTTAGCAAAAATAGATAAATAGATAATATAGACCTGCTAGGCCAACCTTATTGAACAGCTAAATTGGTTGACACTGCAAAAATCATGAATTCTTATTTCATATGCCAACATTCAGTTTTATTGTTGTTGTGAGCTGCCCAGAGTTGTGTTCTAAGATGGGTGGCCATACAAATCTTTTAAGTAAATAAATAAATTTAAAATTAAGTATATTCTAAAGTTGGTTTTGGTTTTAAATCATCTCACTCTCTTTCTAGCCATGCAAGATCAATATTTAAGTTGAAACTGAAGCTACGTATGTAGCATAATCCGAAGCATGTTGACTCAGTCGTAGGGCCCACTGAGTTCCATGAGAAGTGCTCCCTACAGAGCCTTCCCCAATATAAAATATTTATATATAGCCTAATAGATAGATTAAAGCATTGCACATACCTCAGGATGTAGGCAGTGGTTGGCAATAGGACAGCTGCACATTTTGCCTGGGCCATGGCAACAATTCCTTCATCACTAATTTCTTCTAGGTGACTTATAGCTTGCGCTCCCAGTTCAGCTCCAAGCTATGGTGCCAATGTAAGGTGAGAAAGAAGCATCAAGGAAATGGTGCTTAAATGTAAAATAAAATTCAAGCATCTGGCACTGACTGGCTCCACTATTAGGCAGAGTGAACCACTCTCCTCAGATAACAGACAACATACTATACAGCTGTTCTGAGGTTACTCAACTAGCCTGATGCCTTAGATGTGGTGGAAAATGCCAACTGCCAACGTAAGTATCCATAGAGAGTAAAGAAGATGACCTTGATAGAGATAGGCAAGATCTGTTACCAAAACGATGAACAGAAAAACATGGCTTAAGTCCAAAACAAGCAGAAGGAATGTGAAGGTGGCTCAGACAAACACCTCTCTGATTCACATGAACATAAGAGGGGGAGAAAGTAAAGCACAATCAGACTTGCAAGATTCCGTTACTATAACTAATTTTAATAATTAGCTTTCCTGTGGAGTTGATTTTTTGGTCTGGTCTAAAGAGTGGGGCTGACAATATTATTGCCATGTGGAATGGTAACAAGTACCACTTTAGCCCTTGGCTCCAAAGCAAAATTCCTTGGACTGAAATTATTTCAAGCTTATCTGATAGAGCCATAGGACTTGATTAGTTTAACATTATTTCTTATTTTATTTTTAGAAGCTCCTGAACTTCTTTAGAACATACTATATAAAGGTTTTGTGCTGAATGAAAGAATTAATAAATGTAATTAATGGAGAGGAAACCTGACATAGATTGATTTATTTTAGTTTTGTTGCACTTATATACCAAGAATTAAATACCAGTAGACATTAGGGCCTCCCATAACTTATTCCCACAAAAGTTTGTAAGGTAAATTCACCCCATAAACAGACTGACCCAGAGTTACCCAATAAGCTTTGTGGTAAAGTAACAAGTACTAGATTAGATGGGTACTGGCCAAACATGTTGGACTTCAGTTTATATATTTTGTGTGAGAGTTGAAATCCAATACAAACAGATGGAAAGCTCCAGGCTGCTAAAGGCTAAACCATACTTGTGTTAGGCGCAATCATCAGGATTCAAAGGATGTTTCCATTGAGAATTCTAGCTGCCCCCACCACACATTTCCAAATTTCCCTTTCAAAAGCCTTGTCCCATAAAGCTTGCACAGAATGTCATGTAGCTTGTCCAGCTGTTTGAAGAACACATTTCAAAGCTATGCAAATGAGACCCAATTTTAAGAATGGAAAAAGAAACAGCAGTAGGTTTTAAGATGCAAGCTAAAACAGAGTCATTGCTTGAGATATTTCCTGGCCACATTTGCATATCACATGAAAACATGATTTTACAAGTATGAAACTGATGCCCAGAATATGCAAAAAACTTCAGAGCTGTTCCAAAAATTCCTCCAAAAGCTGCTAGCAAATTATGTTTAAAAAAAAACACAAAACAAGACAAGGGGCAAAGCGATAAAAATATAGGAACTTATTAAATTTAATTTTCAATCCAGTTAAATAACATTTTGTTAATTTGTCCTTGGCCTGTGGTTTCCCGTCATGTAATTCAAAATTAAGCATGACCTTTGGCCTGAAAATAATTGGAGGATCCTGGCTTGGTGCAACATAAAGAGCCCAGCCTCCTGGAATCTCACCCCCTCCATCTTTCCTGGAAAACCAGGAGGGGCTGAAAAAGATTTTCCCATGCAGTGTTTGTTATCTGCATGACAGAGGAGGCATAAATGGAAACATATCTGAATTCCTCTTGGTCACATGAAAATAGAGAAGGGGAGAAAGGAGCGTGGAATCTGATTCCCATTGTTTGAAACTATAGTTTATCATGATATCCCAGTATGGTCATGATATATTATGATAGAAATCAATGCATAAGCTTTCAGATGCCTTCAGGGATCATTATGAAATGTTCTTTTTTTTACACGTTTTAATATTTGCTTGAGAGTTATTTTTTCCTAGGTAAAACATGAATAGCTCCCAGAAAAAAAGCGATGACATTAAATTATAATCCATTACTTTATTTTTGCTTTAATTCATTTAATAGATCAAATATATTTGGGATATTACCAGCACTTTTTGGATACTATGCTTAGTTGAAGTTTATATTGAAATATATTATATGAATTATCAGACAGTAGTAATGGATGATTGTGGAACAATCAAAGTATGATGCAGCAACTATTAAACTGTATACCGGTAATACCATTTAAAAAGTTTTTGAAAAAGTTCATCCTTTAATTTACATCATAAGGAAACGATATGCAAAATCAATGTCTGAATGGATTATAAAAAGTGATCAGCAAAGGTCAGGAAGTTCAGCTAACTGATTAACTTCATATGCTGTCTGCCACATTTCTTTGTTACTCATTGCCAAAATGTTGCATTGCACTTTAGCATATGTTTGTCTATGCTCTTATCTCAGACCAGAATCAAAAGCAGATGAATCTTAGTAAAGGCATACCTCAGCACAATTCATTGGATGCAGCTCATCCCCGTGGAAGTTCATTTGTAACCCTATACCTTTTCCAGCCTGCAGAATTCTTCTGGTAGAACTCAGATCAAAGACACCCTTCTCACAGAAGACATCTATATTGTCAGTATGTATTTCACCATTAAGGTCAAGTTCCCTCAGTTTAGGAAGATGGGTGTTGATAATGTCATTAGCAGCTTCTATCGCATTTTTGCCTCTATAAGGAGAAAATAAAACAAATCTGCAAAATCAATTGAATTGAACAGTGTATGCTCCTGATTCCTTTCTGCATAAAAATCAATAGATGAAGTAAGATCTGTTTAATTATAAGGTGGCCAAAGGATGTTGTCAATGTGCTGTCTTTCATTATACAAGATCTGACTTTGAGAAATGGTTAGATCATTTCTCCTTCCCCTAAGAGGTCAAGATAATTCAACCACACAAGTTGCCCCAAAATTTAGTGAAGAACTCTGAAAGACCATCTGTGTCCAACTCTACCTCAAGCGATCTAGACAAAAGAATATATATTACTTAGGTACTGCATGGGCTCCACAGTAGGTAGAAGAAATACCAATGTCCAATTCCTTTTTAGCCTGTTCAATGACTCTGAGCATCTTAATTTCTGTTTCTAGGTTTAAACCATATCCGCTTTTGCATTCAACCAAAGTGGTGCCTGCTCTGAGCATCCGTAACAACCGGATTTTGAAACTTTTGAGGAGCTCATCTTCTTGGGCTTTTTGAGTCTGCTCCACAGTGAAATGTATTCCTCCTCCAGCTTGATGAATATCCATATAAGAGGCACCTGCCAACTTAAAAACAGAATTATCTGTGAAACATGTGTTTGGGGCAAAGTGCATAGCACACTGCACAAAAAGAATACTATTCTGTTATAAGAGAAGGTATCAATTTAGCATCAGAGAATGTGAATACTCAGCCTTTCTCCATCAAATTACTTTCATGCCTTAATTCATCTAGATATTTTAAATTATAAAGTCTAAACCCATGTTTATTAGATGGCCTCAGAACACTGGTATTTGTGCAGCTATGTAAATAGGAAGGAGAAAGATGGAGAGGGAAGGATTCAATATAAATTTTCTTCACCATCGCTTTTCTGCTTATGAATTATCACATCCCCAAAAGAACAGTTGTTTAGGCTCTATGACATGCAATAATGAACATAGCTTTATTATAGAAATATATTTCTCACACAGAATGAAAAGCACATAACAAATTAAATTATACACTTGTATTGGAAAACTTATACTGTATTACAGTAATATTTAAGCCTGAGAAAGATCCTACAAGATATGCAAACTATAAATCAATATATTTGCTTAATATAGATGCTAAAATATTTATAATACTGGTTAGGAAGCTGCAGAAAGCAATGCATCTATAATACACCCATTTCAACCTGGATATATAAAAAAGGGACAAGCGTCTGACGGGATTGCTTGGTGATTGATATTATCCGTATAACTACAAATAAACTGAAACCAGCCATTCTAATTTCATTGGCTGCTGAAAAGGCCTTTGATATGGTCCATACGGAATTTATGAAGTGTATTTTAAGAAGACATGAGTTTCCATTCATGAGTTCACTGGATTCAATTTAGTATCTTCATTCTGTGGCTACTGTTATCACAAATGAATTTCTTTCTCAACTCATTAAATTACATCGTGGCGCTCAATAAGGGCGTCCTGGGCCTCCCTTAAACTTCAGTTTGATTCCAGAACCAATATCTTCTTCTATTAAGATAGTCTCAAGATATTCAAAGTGTGCTGGTGCTGAATACTGAATATAAATTGATCTTATATGCCAATTATATTATGGTTATTCTTGGTAATTATGCAGTGTCATTACCAAAGCTTGTTCAAGTTATTTAGCAATGTCATTTATATTCTGGTTGAATTATTAATTGGAATAAATCTATTCTTTGGGATCTACTATTACTATAGGAGATTAGGATTTATAATTTGTAGAGATTCTATAAATTACCTGGGTTTACATCTTTCTTGAAGTATATCACGATATGTTGAATTATATGGACACACTGAATATGTTGAATATATCCAAATATATAGATGCAGTTTCAATATATATAACTCAGCTGACTTAAATCCCACTAAGTCTTTGGGGTAAGATTAATGTTACAAAAATGAATATTACATTGTGATTAATGTATATCTTAAAGGGATTGCACTGTTAATTCCCTTTAACTATTTCATACAAATAGAATAGGAATTATGGCAGGGTAAAGGCCCTAGAATATCTCAGGCTAAATTATGACTACCTTATGAGGATGGTGGCTTTAACCTAGCAGATGTTCAACTTTGCACCTTTGAAATCTTGGTGAGTTTTAAGGTCCAGGTATACTAAAATGAGATCTTAGTTTCCTGCTTTTTTTCTTTTTCTTTTTTATTGAACAGTAGTTTACACCAAGAAAGAAAGCCTAAGCAAGCAAAGAGTATAGAGTGTTATGAGAAGTAATACAAGGTTTTCCTGGAAAGATTCTAAAATAACTTTAATTCCTACACTGGGAAAAGATCCACAGAAGGTAATCTCCTATAGACCAATTTCACTTCTTAATGTACACTATAAATTATATACAAAAATATTGGCAATCATCTTAAATATATTGTTTAGACATTTTCTTTAGACCAAGGTGGCTTTATTCCAGAAAGAAACATATTCTCTTTCCTAACATTAGGAAAATGTTAAATATTATATGGTTAATATGACTTGTTGAGCTATATGTTCACTGGATATATTCAAGGCATTCAGTTCTCCAGAGGAGACTTTTTTAAAGCAGGTACTAACAAAATATGAGTTTAGGCTCTATTTTCTCAATATGATTGATCAGATTTACATTCCTACAAATGTGCAAATAAGACTTAACAATTAACATACCTCATTGTAATTTTGTGAGGCACTAAACAAGGATGCCCCCTATCACCTCTCTCATTTAATTTGGCTTTAGAAGCCTTAGTAATTGCACTGCGCACTAACAATCAGAATCAAGGAATTAAATTTGGAGATAAATTATATTTATTAAGCTTATTTGCAGACAATATGAAATTTACATTGTTGAACTCCAGTTCTGCAACCAAACATATTAAGGAGGAACTTGATGGGTCTGCAGAGGTATCAGGCCCCTTAGCAAATTTTCAAAAGTCATTTTAAATATTTTTTCATACTCCCCCCACAACTCAAATAGAGGTACAGTACATCAGGGGTATTTAACCCCTGCTGGAGTAGTATAAATATACATGATTGTTCTTCGAAATGATGGAGAGGCTGTACGCAAAAAGGATCCTTTTGCCATCTGTGGCAGACATGTGAAAAAGTGGTATTCTTCTGGCATAAATTTTTCAGCTAATTACAAAACAAAGTGTCAAATGCTCTGCGGAGCTTGGCTTGTTGTATCTATTCCTGTGACCCAACACTTCTCTTAAAAGCAAGAAGTTGATGGTCTGCTTACTTTTGGCAGCAAAACTAACTATTGCGCAATGTTGGACATGTCTTGAAATTCTAACAATTTATCTGTGGGTTAAAAGAGCTTTTTCAAGTGCTATATTAGACAAAAATTACTGATGAACTTAGAATAATGAACTTTCAGAGGCAAGAACCACATTTTTATCAAGCTTATAAAATGAATATAACGGGTAGATTATATTCATTATGGTAATTGCAACAGGTATAACTTTTTCAATTCCCTGTTTTGGTTTCAAATCAGTACCTAGGTTATTTTAACTTTGGAAAGAAATATTATAGTCAAGGACCTCAATGTGATATTGAATTATATTCCTAAAACATGGAATTTGTCATTTCATGAAGAGTTTTGGCTCTATCAAGCCTGGGTACATTAAGGAGGATAATTCTACCTAATTGGAAAGAAAGTCACTTTCCTGATTTTAAGGAAAGCATCCAGAATATTTGTATCCATATGAGAACATGATACAGTATGTTGTTATATAGTCTAGTTTCAATCATAAGCTTCATGATTGAATCAATTTTACGTTGGTACTTATATTTATCATAGGAATCTTTCTGTTAATTGGGGGGGTTGCTTTTTTGTTATGCATGGTTCACTTTGATTGGATAGCATACAGTATATAAGGGGTTTTTTTCCTTTTAATGTAGGAATTCTTTTCTTTTGTACTTTGCCATTATAACAAATAAAATACAATAAAATAACAGTATTGGAAAGCTAATATTATAACATGTTTCAAAGTGCTATGTGCAACTCTATTAGCTGGGTTTCCACATCACAGTAAGCCAAAATGTTGTTTGATTTTGACTGTGTGAACCAGCTACCCCAATTGGCAAACTATTGTTTATGGCTGAGCATTATGTGTGAAAATAGCTAATTGTCATTTAAAATAAACCATGGTGAAATCAACCATGGCTCAGCATGATGAGTGAATCAAATTATTTAAAAAGCAATGCATGAACTGTTGGACATACATCTGCAGCAAATCTGGCAACATATAAAGCAGATGAATCTAATTTCAATGTATGTGGATCATGAAAATATGCAGCACACTTTTAAGTGATGAAATAAATTCACGTACCCTCTCTAACTCCAAAAGGTTCAGTGAAGGGACATGACAAATCTTGAATGTGGGACTGCACTGGGTTTAGAAGCAGCAGCAAGAGGGAAATTGCAGTTGCTCTGGTTCATAAATGGAGGCATGGAAGTGAAGATAGTAACACATTTTCCTTGAGTGTGAGAATTATGCAGTGGTACAAGAAGAGCATTCTGTACTTTTTATGAGGGCTTATGTTCCAGAGCTGAGAGTTGGCATTAAAAAGATGGCTACATCAAAGTTAACCTCTGATAAGCAGCCTGTCCTAGTTCTTTGAAACTAATTTTATCTTGCTTTTTTCTAGCAGAGGCAATCTCTTCTAAATCTACCTTATTTTGCATCTTGATTTGAATCTCTCTCTCTCACACACACACACACGGGTTTGTTTTGTACCACTTTCTATGTCAATGAATTTTTTCTGACCCACTGAAATTAGACTACAGACATGTATACTATTAGTATACAGAGAAATATACTATGTGGACCTGAGGTTCTGAAATAACTCTTGTAATCGTATTTTAAATTCAAGTTTGCTTCCTTGAATCAAAAGTCTCAAGCCACTATATCATTTTAAAAAACATTAAAAAAAATATTTGAATGGAGCATCTCCTTACCTGGGGCTTGCCTCCTCTAAAACAGGCCCTCCTCTGCCTCCAAGCCTATCTTTCGCACTGGTTGACGATAAAAGCAGTTTCTTCCATTTTAAATACATAACTACACATGCATCCTTAGATGTGCAATATGTTTTCTTTGTGGACAGATGCACACCTTTAGGTGCAGCATACTTTCTACCTGTAGGAATCAGCCGTTTTCTGTTTTTCTTGCCTAACAATTACCTTTAAAAAAATCTGTCATCGTCATCCTTCATTATTCTGCTGTTGCCACTATCTCAGGGACCTGAAGTTATCTACATTGCCATCTAATGACTGCACCCACTGTTACAATATTTCTGCATTTCCAAAGCAAACAGAAAAGCACTGCAGGCATATACAGCATAACAGAAAGGAACCCAAATCCTCTCTCAATGTCGTAACTTACCTTCATTGCAAATTCATGAACCCTGTCACCAGCCCATACAGGATGTGTGTGGGCATCTACTAGACCTAATTAGAAAGAAATAAAAAGCACGGTAAATAAACTTTCTGGAGTTTTCAAAGTTAGCCGCTAGTACGCAAGAGAGGCAGATTACCAAACTTTAACAATGAATCATGCAGTCAGCAAATGCCTTACATTGCATGTTCAGAAATTGAGAAAGTGAAACAGAGAGGGAGGGAAGAAACTTCTGTTTGCTTTTATTTTTTAAATTGTGTGTGCTTGTATGTAACTTTGTTGCAAATTGACTAGAAAGAGATGAAATATCCACTGCACTTGAAAATGTTCATGCAACTTCCACTGAACCTGATGGAGAATGCAACTGGAGTTTGATTTATTCACTTACTTGCTACATTTAAATCCCAACTTTCAACAGGAACTCAAGGTGGTACATACTGTATATAGTACTTCCCACTCCAATTTTATCCTCACAACCATCCTTTGAGATAAATTGGGCTGAGAGATAGTGACTGGCCCAAATATTGTGCTTCATTTATTTATCTGAATTCCAGCTGCCGAGACTGGGACTGTGGGACAATGGATCCATTATGTCCTGCCTGAGGACTTCTTTAATTCTTTCCTATTGTATTTGAAAATTTTCTATGGCATCATTCTTGTAAATATGCATCCAGCTGTCCATGGATGGAAATATTAAACTTTAATAACCTTCAAGGCAACTGTTTATGTATTCTTTTTCAGGCTTTGCTAGTATTTCAGTTCTGGAGTTTCTTGATAGGTTAATATTTAATTCTACACTGTTTATCTCATGCCTGCTTAACATATACATATTAGACAGGCGAAGCTTGTTTTGGTGCCCCTCATTCTCTGACCAGGAAAAACTTCAGATACACAAAGGAGCTCTCAGGGCAGCATAGCACAGATGAGTCAATCCTGACAACAGTTTGGTTAGTTCTGGCAAGTTGGGAAGGAATGCCTGGCCCAAGATCTTCCAGATAGCTTTGTAACTGTGGCACTGGCTGAGGCATTGTGGGAATTGTAATCTCTGGGGATCTCTGGGGAACACCCGGTTGGAGAAGGCTGCAATTGTAACAGATACCTGCTCTGCCTGATGCCCCGATGCCTTCAACAGCAATAAAACAAACAACAATTAAGTATGGGAAAATTTAGACATATTTAATATTTATGTGGGTAGTCATGAGACAATCATAAACTTGGAAGTGGACTTGAAGGCCTTCTAGTCCAACCTACTGCTTAGTGCCTCTGCTTAGGTGCTTCCAGCGAAGATGGGTCCACTGTAACTGAAGTTGTTTCACCACTGAACAAGTTATAGTTTAGCTCATTTCTGCTATTTACTCAAAATTTGTTTTCCTGCAATTTCCATTCCTCAGTTCAATTCCTGCTCTATAGAGTCAGCTCCATCTTCTGCACAACGGTCTACCAGGCACTTGAGGATATCATCATGGCTGCCCTTATCTTCTAGGCTAAACATAGTTTTTATTTATGTTATTAAATTGAAGAATTTATTTGGCCATACAGCTTGAACAATGCGACTCTGGGTAGCTTATAAGAAACAAGATAAAACAGGAGTCAACAATGAACAATAAAATCAATAATAGATGACATGGCTCAAATTCAGTTAGTTTTTTCAGCCATGTTGCATGTGATTGTATGTATGTATGTATTTTATATACTCACTCATCTCACATATGTAATTCTGGGTGTCTTACAATAAAATAGATAAAAACAAATAAAATACGTAGTCTAAAATAAAAACACATGGCAGCTGAGCTTTATAAAATAATCACCAGCAAAGCTAAGAGAGGATCCATTGCACTTCCTGGGTCCCAGGCCCAGGCCCAAATTCAAGTTTTTAGGGCCTTGCAAAAGGTCAGCAGGGTCTGGGCTAAACTAGTCTCAGGTGGAACAGTGTTCCACAGGGTGGGCGCCACAACAGCAAAGGCCCTCCTGGGCCCCGCCAGATGATACTCCTTAGCCCCTCCTGCTGGACCAAGTGGGGCGGGTAAACACAATTGAGGAGAGATGGTCCCCCAAGTAGCCCAGTCCCAAGTCATGAAAGGCTCTCAAGGTAACTACCAGCACCTTGAATTGCACCTGGAAGCACACTGGAAGCCAATGCAGCTTGTGGAGTAGTAGTGTCACGTGTGCTGAAAACCTGACACCATTCACTTCCCCCACTGCTGCATTCTGCACCAGCTGAAGCTTCTGATTCTGATGCTGCATATCCTAAATTAAAGGTACTGGCAGGCTCAACAGACACACACAAGTGGACAGAGACACCTTTCTTTCAGAACATTCTGTGCCCTTTACCCAGTCCTTTTCACCTCAAGTGAAAATAAAGGATTAAAGTTGAGGCGCACCTTGTACCTCCATAAATACATAGGTTTTTGTTTGGTGCAGTGAATCTTTAAGTCGATACCAACCTGGTAAAATGCACTTCCCTGAACAATCAATTATTTTTTCAAAAGTTACTCCAGAGAATTGCTCACGAATGGCCTTTGCATCACCGACTGCCTTTATACACCCATCTCTGAAAACAAACCACAACCTGAGGTTAAATTTCATGGAATTATCTTTTTCTCCCTAAAGTTAGACCTCTTTTCTTAGGAAAAGTGCTTAAGATCTCCTTCATCAAGTGGTTTAAACAGTGTTTTGTGATCCACCAATATGGAAAGAAGAGTAAACTGGGACCTAGACTGTGGGTTACTTACAGATGAGTCTCTTCTGGAGAGACTGTTCTGTCTCATTTTTGCAAGAAGTCTGGAAAATGTTCTCCTTCTCCTCCTCTGTAACCCTCCCGTTACTTTTTTTTTATTTATTTATTTTCAGGCTTGTATGCCGCCCATCTCCCCCAATGGGTGACTCTGGACGGCTCACAATAATAAAAAAGAAGAAAAAAACACAGGTCTCTCCAAACATGGCTAAAATCTATAAATAATTTAAAAAACATATATTAAAATGCCCTAAAAACCTCCTATGATTTTAGCCCTAAAAAACCTGTAAGATGCTGGGGGGGGGGACAACCCATCATCCCACCAGCCATCTCCACAGGTGCGGGCCCCCCTCTGGCCCCCAGGCCTTCTGGCAGAGCCAGGATTTGATCCCTTTCCTGAAGGCCATGTGGGAGGGGGCACACCAGATCTCAGGAGGCAGGATGTTCCATAGGGCGGGTGCTGCAGCAGAAAAGGCTCTCTGCTTAGACCCCACCAATTGAAATTCTTTGACTGGTGGGGTCTGCAACCTGCCCCTTCTGCTGGACCGAGTGGGACGGGCTGAAATGACCGGGGTGAGGCGGTTCCTCAGATAACCTGGTCCCGTGCCATGAAGGGCTTTAAAGGTAATGACCAACACCTTGAATTGGACCCGGAAACAAACTGGTAACCAATGCAGCTCACCCAACAGCGGTGTTATACATGCCCTCCTAGGGGCATTAAGAACTGTCTGCGCCGCCGCATTCTGCACCAGGTGTAGCTTCCAGATACTCTTCAAGGGTAGCCCCATGTAGAGCGCATTACAGTAGACCAGGGCATGAGTGACCGTGCGGAGGTCCTCCTGATCCAGGAAGGGGTGTAACTGCCGCACAACACGAAGTCATGCAAAGGCCCTCCTAGAACTTCCCATTCCTTCTTCTTCTTTTTTTAAACCTATTTTAATTTTTTTTTTCCAGAGAAATTAAGATAAGAAAGAGATGCCCAATCTCTTTACTGGTAGCCCCAGACGTCTATCAATCCATTCCAGCAGGAATAACATGCTCCCATATTAGGAGAGAGTAAGCTACTGACATCAATGGGGTAATTAATTTAAGTGTGTTTCATTCATTTTAATGAGTCTCCTCCAGGTATGATCACATCTTGATTGACTCATTCACTAATGAATAGTAGAGAAGTAAAACTGGATTTGCACACTATGCTATATGGATTTCTTGGTTCTTCATTAGCATGTGTGAACCTGCTGTTGGGCTTCATAAACCATGTCTTATGCCAAACCCCCATGGTTAATGCAAGCCATGGCATGACATGATGGGTGAATTTATTCTAACTGTCCTAAACTTTAGTTTCAAGAGAGTTAATGAAGTAAAGCAATAATCAAACACTGTCGATCGCTGGATTTATTGAGCGGGGGAGTCCCCACTTGCTTTTATACTTGGGGCAACAGTTCCTCTCATTCGCCTGTCATTTGAAAGCCCAGGGGAGCTGGCAGCGGCCATCAGAACGCCGCCTCTGCCCAGAGTAAGCCACGCACCGCCCCTTGGAAGACGCGCTTACTTGCCGACCACCACGCTGGCGTTTTCCCGCACGGCCACCTGCTGCATGCCGGCCTCCAGGAGATACCGCTCGCCTTGGGTGCAAACAACCACCACTTGCTGCGCGCCTTCGAGCAACAGCTTGCACTGACCGCCGGCCATCGTCTCGCCCGCCGCAGACCTAAGGCAGGAGCCGGGCAGCAGCCCCAGGGGGCGGAGAGCGCGGCGCAAAGTCTGCTCGGTCAGGGTCTAATGCCCTCTCCCGCCCCGGCTCTCAGGAAGGGCCGAACTTATTTGCTGGCATTCAGCACAAGGCGCAGCTCGGGCTGACACGTAGCGCTTGGTCGCCCTTTGCGTGCTTACGATCCTGTGCTGTCAGACAGAGTCGGCTTGCTTCGGTCCCAGCAATGTCGTGGGGGTGGGGGGTGCTGCCCTCTGGAATAGCCTTGCCCTGCATCCTCTACCCTGTCTGAATCAAGCGAGCCCTACACACTTGGCCCTTGGCTCCAGGCCTCGAGTTAGGGGGTTTGGTGAACCTTTTGGGTTGGAGATGATGTGGGAGGGTGGTTTTTATGTGGGATGACTGTGTTCTTTATACATAACGTTGTCTTCTTGCTTTTTAATTTTCTGAAGCCACCTAGAGTCGTGGAGCTGGGCAGCCTGAAAACTTGATAAACGAATGCAACGCAATTCACAGTAGGCTTAGCGCCACTAACATGGCTATGAACTGTAGTTTAGGGCTATAATAGACTGAATCTGCACAGTGGCATTTGGAATTGTTTGGAATGGGGTAAAAAAAAGCCATGAGAAATGGTTGAAAAAAGAAATAAATGCCCCAACCATACACACCAGCTACAGAGAAGCCACCCACTCAGGCACAAGAGGTGAAAGAACTTTTCTAAGTACAGAAGATACCTTCTGCACCAAGGAGGAAACCTGTGAATCACAATCTACTGGGAGGTTTTGAAATGGCAAATTTCAAAACCTTTGGTGCCATCTGGGACGTTTGGAAAGGAAACAAGTACATTAATAAAGAAATGGATGCACGCACACACACACACACTAATCAGCACCCATACTTTTCCCACTCTGAGGCCAGAATGAATATAAACAGAATATAGGAGGCTGTGGTAAAGCTGAGATGCTAGTCTGGATGGCAAGCTACAGCTGGCCAGGCCCTCAGTTGCATCTGCTGGAGCACCACAGGTCAAAACTCCTCTCTTGTGATAGATTTTACTTGCAGGGTTTTATTGTATGCGCTTGCTTATAATTCAAAAACACTGGAGGGTAAATCCTTAGCAAAGAGCTTAAAAATTTTTTTCAGTCCACAAAGCTTGCACCATAATCAGTGTGCTAGAGTTTAAGCTGCCACAGCTTAAGGAGGTTTTGAAATGGCAAATGGTATCCCTTTGGTGCCATCTGGGACATTTTATTGTTTTCTCAAAGCAATCTTCATGAGTTCCAAACTGACCAGTATTTTGCTTAAACTGTCAATCACTCAATTTCTCTCTTGTTCTCTAGCAGGCATGCTCAAAACTATGTGCTTGAGTGAGCATTACTGGCTCAACCTTAGGCAAGAGCATCACAGGAAATAACTCCTGTAGAGTTTGATGGAGCTGATGTACTCCCTGGTCCATCTTTAGGCTCCAGTGAACTCTGAGTTTACTTCTGGGGTGATGTACATTAGATGACAAGAAAAACTTGATTATGGAATTCAGAAAGGTGGCAGTTTTAAAGCAAAACCCAGAGTCTTGTGGAATCTTAATGAGAGTCATATTTACTCTTCCTGTTCAGAGCACAAACCTGTCAGAGCAACAGAAAGGAAAGTATCCAGCTGCATCTACAATATATTACTGTATAGCCCTAGCTAGGTTTACCCATTGTATTTTAACTACTCTACAGAAAGGGAGGAATCTCAAACTCTATGATTAATCTTAAAGGCAATAATCAATTACAGGAAAAATATTCTCTTTTCCTGGCAATGCACTTGCACTTTAGAGATTGAGGGATGTGCTCGACCCGAGCCATGAGCTCTCTTTCGTAGTTCAGCAATGCTAAGAAGTGGAGACGAAGCCGCAGGACTAGGTAGCCGTTCCGCCCTTTTTCATTGGCAGAGTCAAGATCGGGCTTTTGGAAACCGCCTAGATTCACTGATACAGCCACCGTGACCGCAGTCCCAACTACTAGAGCCGATTAAAACCCACACGGCCCGCGAAACCAAAGAAGAATGGGGCGGGGGGGGGGAGCGATCCTACGCGCAGCCCGTTCCATGGCCGAAGCAAGACGAAGGTCCCTCCGGCGAAGAATCCCGACCCTCCAGCGCGCCATAGGAGAGGGACAGCCAACTTCCGCTGCCCTGCAGGCCCGGGACTGGCGGGTGCCCGAGAACGGCTGCAATCCCTACGCGCCTCGTGCCCAGCAGCCGGGCTCAACCGTCTCCCCGTAGGAAGTCCTGAGCGGGACGAGCGCAGACGCCTCGGCTGCTGGTTGCCATCGCCCGAGGGAGCTCTGCTGGTTAAGGTGAGCGAGGGCCTTTTCCGGACTGTTTTGAGCTGTGCAGGTGCTGGAGGATCGAGCGGCCGCAGCCGTTGCACCCCTCGACTGTGCCCATCTGCCCCTTCGGGGTTTGGAAGGCGGGCAGGCGCTAATTAGTCTGGCCAGACAGTGGTTGCTCCCTCCTATGGCAGCATGGAGGCCTCATCCAGAAGGGCTGGAATCGGCTAGGTCAAATCAGTCTTGGGGAAAGGCATTCTGCACATCCAGGACTTGTGGATGAAACAACTTCGAGTGATTTTATTAGATTCTAGGAATTCTGCAAGTCTTACACCTTCCCCTTTGCTAAACCACCAAGGCAGCACTGAACAAATCTAAAGTATAGGTAGTCCTTGGTTAACGATGGTAATTGGGATCAGTAACTCTTAGCAATGCAGTCATAAAGTGTGATGTCGCATGACTGCAGTGATTCTATATTTGTCTGCCAAATATCTCTCCACTGCCACCACCATCCACTTTAGCTCAACGTACACTGTAGGTAAGTCAACCTGTAAGCGTTCAAACATAAGGAAAAAGGAAACCCAAAATTAATTTTTGGTGCAACGTTTCTTGTTGTAAAATATAAGTGTGTGACACACACATAAGAACCACTTAATTTTCAGGATACCAACTGTATTACAATTAATTATTCAATTATTTACTTGCAGATTGAATACAACGTTATTTCAGTTCTTCTTGCTATTGTGTTTCTCTGTTTTGCTAGATCTAAGAAGAATTTTATGGTGTGAAAATGGCATCAACAAATGTTACACGTTCTCCTTTTGTGGAACTAGATGGTAATGATACCATTTTAAAATTATGTAATCTTAGTAATTATAAGATAAAATTATCTCTGCCGTTGCCCCCACCCTCTGGAATATTCTCCCCCCAGAAGTGGGGCTCCTTCCCTCCCGGCTTTCTGGAAAGAGCTGAAGACCTGGTTCTGCCAGCTTGCATGGGGCAAGAAGAGTTTTAACCAACCCTGGGAGTGACTGGTGCCCTGATGATGGTCCCCGAGTCTAATAATTTCTAGCTACCGTCAATGATCTTGGAAGATATTTACTATTTATTTAGGATTAATTGTTAAATTATATTTTTAATTAATATTTATCTTTCCTGTAAACTGCCCAGAGTCGTTTTCTAATGAGATGGGTGGTGACAAATTTGATAAAAAATAATTAGGGGAGCGGCTTGATTCTAGAAAATGCACAACAGGAGATTTATTAAGGAAGGGATCTGGGAAGGATGGTGCATTGTTGATAGGTTCTCTGTACATTATTTATAGAGACTGAAATGAACCCTGGTGAAATAATCAAATATATGGGAGGAATGAATCCAATTGGTAGGTTAAGAAGCTGTATACTGCATGGACCTCTCACATGCGAGGTGCATCTATGGCAGGGCAATTTGTGGTTCTCTAAACCTGGCACTTCAGTGTGGTCTTGGGGATGCCAGTGTGCTTTGTGACTTCAAGGATCCATGCCCACCTGAAAAATAAATGCCCATTTTATTTTGTGACTGGCCATGCCACCATGGCAACCATTTTGTGAACCAGCAAAGCCACCCTTTTCACAGCAGCTTCAACACCCACTAAAAGTCCTCAACGTTCCAAGTATGCCTGTTGGCCAAAATGGTTGAAGACATTGGAGGATGGGAAAGGAGTCAGGAACTTTCCAGACAAGCACTAAATTTCTTCTCCAAATTACAATGTTTGTTACTTTTAAGTAAATAACTTCTGTTTATTTCTAATGTATACAGTGGCCTCAGGTTATCAAAGTATACATATACAGTGGTACCTCGGGTCACGAACGCTTCTGTTCATGACCAATTCGGGTCACGAACAGCACCATTCGCAAAATTTTGCTTCCGTTCGCGAACGCCGGATCAGGTGACAAACAGGATCCGGGCCCATTTTCCCTGCCGTGACACGTGGTCGTGACTTCCTGTAGGGAGGGGGACTCTCCCTCCAAGCAATAACCGCCTCCCCACCCGCCTTCCTGTCCTCCACACCAGAAGTCACGTCGAGCAAGGTTAGCGTTCTCTCTCTTTGTACTGTACTTTGTGTCATATTTTTGTGGTTTAAAAAAAAAAATACATATGGTTCACAACGGATTAACTGTAATTACATTGAACCTTATGGGAAAATTTGATTCGGGTCGCAACCAAAATTGGTTGGCGACCAAATTCGTAGGAGTCAGAACGGATTAACCATATTTACATTGAACCTTATGGGAAAATTTGATTCGGGTTGCGACCAATTCGGGTCGCGACCAGAGTCGCGGAACGAATTAAGTTCGTGAACCGAGGTACCACTGTATTTCTCTACAGAGTTTTTTATTGCTTCTTAACTATCCCGCTTGCTCTCTTTCTGGTTCCACAGGCATTCCTTAACATTGCTTTGATATACTCTGTTAGAGATGATCATACTAGAAAAGAGAAAGAGGGGAAAAAAATAACTTTTTCTTGAGCTTCTCGGAATTCCAGCCCCTTTGTCAAACTGTCTTCACTAATATCTGATCTGGCCTTTCCAAATGCAGCAGTCTTGGCCACCAGCAGTCTCCTCTTCAGATCTTGCTTTCAGGTCCTTCTGACCCTCGCCTTAGGTTCCTCCTCCAACAATTCCTTGACTGACCCAGAATGTCCAGTCCATATAGCACAAATGCACCTTCAGCAGTATCTAACATCCACCAACAACATATCCACTGCCTAAGAAATCTGCCCTTTATATATTTTCACTAAAAGGCAGACATGACTGATCTCAGATGTCTCAATTACGGAGAAAACTTCAGTGTTTCTATCACACTACGCTTTGTGCTGGCAAACAAGAACAAAAAAACTTTAATGCTGAGACCACTTTATAACTCCATCATCTCAGTCTGCCACAGGACCTCTGCTGGAGATGTTACTAAACAACCTTAGCCACTATGGTCAGTGGTGGGAGATGCCTGGAATGATAGTTCAACAACATCTGGGGGGCTATTGATTCCTCATCCCCTTTCCTAAGGGAATTGTAGTTCCTTAAGTAACATGACCTTGTATACTTAGGACAGGTGCAAATACATAATGCTTGTTTCATGATAATCCTATTTCACAGGATTCCAAAATATCTATGCTCCAAAATAAGGAACTATTTTGGGGTGGGTTGCCGAAGAATTCTGTCAGAGATCCCAGAAGTGCTATGATTAGACATCATGATGGGGAAAAGAGGTTGTCCCCAGGTTTTCCACTTGCAGCTCTAAACTAAAAATCTCTACTTCTTCCTTTACATCATGAATGTCAAGTAACATAACAGCCCTGTCCCTTCAAATAAACTATAACTATGCTCTTGTTTTTTACATTTAATATCAATTGTTTCTCTGTTTCATCCCTTTTGTATCTGAATCTAAATTATTTATATACCTTAGAACTTACAACATCTAACACATTTATTTAATTTGTATTCTACAACATGAAGTGCACACTTCTGGTAGGGCAGAGAACACAGCGGCATCTGAGGAAGTAGACTGTAGTTATATTATGGCGTAGGTTTTTATGAACTAGAGCCCACTATATATTATCTTTTGGTGTTTAAGGTGCCAAAAACAGACTCTCTGCTGTTCTTGCTGCAACAGACTAACATGGATGGTCATTTAGAAATTAATTACTTGGTTGATGTCTCCTTGAGTTGCAAATGTTTACCTATTGCAGATGCTAGCCTTGTAATACAAAACTGTTTTTACCTGGTGTTAGTGTTGACATTTTGAAATGGTACTAAAATGTTTTTCTTTAATATTCTGTGTAAGCAGAATCCAGACAAGCAACCCCTTTTGAAAAGATGAACAACGAAATATACCTTTACAGAGATATTGAATGTACAGAGAAAGAAATTGTAAGTATTCTACTGATCAGCTACTGCTGACTTTAATGTCTTTTTGCCCCCTTTGGTTGGATCAGTTTAACATATTCCACTGAATTTGTTTGTTTTGTTTTACCCAGAAAAAAAGGTGAGGACAGTCTCACAGATAAACCAAAGTCATCATAGATTCTTACTAATAATAAGAAATAATAATACCATGATGATGGTTATATTAGCAGTCATGATGCATCAGTATATACCTAGAGATAGCAGTAAGATGAACTGCAGAGTCAATAAAGCTTGCCTAAATTGATTTTTTTTAAACTCCTTTTCCTGATATACCATTCTCCATCGCACCCCAATCATGTGGAGTTGGGGATGACAAAATGTGGATTTTTTTTAAAACATGGTGGGGCTTTAAAAATATTTCGATTATGCTTTTACTATGTTTAAAACTTGTTTTGACTTTGTAAGCCACCGTGGCAAATCAAACCAAATCTTTATTTTTATATACAGTATATATTTTTTATTCCACCTTTATTATTTTTATAAGTAACTCAAGGTGGCGAACATATCTAATACGCCTTCCTCCTCTTCTTTGCCCCACAACAACAACCCTGTGAGGTGTGTTGGGGTGAGAGAGAGTGGCTGGCCCAAAGTCACCCAGCGGGCTTTCACGCCTAAAGCGGGACTAGAACTCATGGTCTCCTGGCTTCTAGCCTGGCCATAGTTATTATGGTCATAGACCAGCATACAGCTTGGGAAGACTATGGATTTGGAAGGCAGTTAGGAACTGCATTATACATTGTCAAAAATGAGGCAATCAACATGGATTTCGATTTTAGATTAAAAAAACTAAGCAGAGTGTGAAGACATATGAAAGGAGCACCATTTCATCAAGAGCCCGGTCTCGAAAGGCTTTGAGAATACTAGAAGAAGCCACTGAACAAGAAACAACAGAAACAATGGGAAAAGATGTTCCTGCTCTGAACTGGGCGCTTGCTTTTGCAAAGTGTGAGTAAACATTTTAGAGAAATAATAAACTGCAGGAACACTGAAGAATTTTGAGATTTTGCAGTCTTGGTTGAGTTGGTTTTTTGATAGATGTGTGAGTAGTTGAAGTATCCCATTATTGTCTCTTCTCTCTATAACTTCTGTGACTTGGTTCAGGATCTTCTGACCAGCTTAGTGGTTTCTAATACACAGTAACATCACAGTTGTTTCCCCTTTCTGGTATTCTGCCAACCATATTACAGTGAACCTACTCCACCTTATGTTAGATCAGCAGATCTAAGTAAGATATTTTACTCTAAGGATTTCCTTATGTTAGATCAGCAGTCAAAGGTCTGCTTAAAATCCACTAAAGCTGTTTTAGCTAATTGAGTATACTTTTGATCCAACGGAAAGGCACTAATCCAAAGTGGATCGAACTGATCCAAAAATCTGCCCACCTATGTTCTTCCCCTCTGGCTAGTCTAGCAGGTTTCTAGCAGGTTTCAGTTCAAATACAAAGCTTGCGGCTTACTAGGCTGACAGGTAGTTAACCAGCTCATCTTTCCTGACCTTCTTGAAACTCACTTTTTGGGTTTACAAAGTGATCTCTCAATATAACTGCCCACCATCAGAAAGAACTTTTATCTATTCAGAAGGAATTAAATACCACCCTGAATGGCATTATGCAACTTCAGTTTAATTCCTGGAGAAACAGTTAATATTTCAATTTTTAAACTGTCATTTTAATTGTGTTAGTCATTGATAATATATAGTTTATTTAAATATATAGGCTGCAGAGTATAAGGGGGGGAAATCACAAAATTCATTTTTTTTAAAGGTTGTCAAAGTGACAAACAATCTATAGCAGATTACATCAGTGAAGAGAAGGAGCTATTTCTGTTGGAGGTAACAGTTTTTATAAACCTTTTATAGTAGTGTAAGAATATACGTCTCTGCTGGCATTCTAGAAAGCCTTCAAGACCTGGTTGTTCCCCTAGGCCTTGGGTTAGGGTGGTGGGACTCCTCCTGAATTGTGTGTGGGTGTGGTTAGTTGGATCTCTTATTGTTTTATAATTCTGGTATTCTGTTTTTATGTTGTTGGTTTTATTGCATGCTACCAGAGTAGGTTGGAGTTGGGCACTGTCTAAATTGAATAAATTAAATTAAATCTCTGTCTATATAACAGTTCTTCATATGAAAATTTTCAGATCTATATTATTTTGTTAGAATAATTTATGCTAACTAAAACACTTAGCAGCTCCCAACAGGACATATGTCATTGGCCCCAGACCTTTGCAGGGCCTTCTCTTCCCATCTTCTCCTGCCACCTTTCAGTCACTGACAATGTCCTTCGCTTTTTCCTATGTCCTCTCTGCCCAGTACAACAATTTTTCAATATCCAGAACAAAGCAGCCCAACTTATGCAGACCAAACATACAGAACATATTTCAGCTGCTGCACAAACTACCTGAAAGCAGCTTTATCATGCACAGACCTGTGTGTGCAGTTCTGCAGATCTCTTGTGCTATTCTATAATCACTGGGCTGAGGGAGAAGGTAGGATTGGGTCACAGCGGATGAGGGAAAGTGGACTGTGCTGGAATACCAAAAAAAAAGGTTTAGTAGAAAGATCCAATTTGGAGAGCTGAAACAGGAAAATAATCATTGGGCTGTTCAAGAACAGCTGGAATATTGAAGACAAGCTGTGTAGTTGCAGCTGATACAGAGAGAATAGGAGAAAAAATCCTGATGCTGGTGGGAAGATTTCATTAAATGGGATGTGAATGAACTATTCATTCCCCTTTACTAATTATAGAACCAGAAAAAGGTTGTGTCAGACTGCCAGTTAATAATGCAGTGTCAAGATTTTGCAGACTTTTTTTTAAAAAAAGAAGAAAAATAGATATATGTAGTAATATGCTGGCTCACATTTCTGAATCTATGTGATGTAGGGGTAAATGGCATTCATAATAGAGCAGTGTTGTCCAAACTTGGCCACTTTAAGATGAGTGGACTTCGACTCCCAGAATTCCCCAGCCAGCATGGCTGGCTGGGGAATTCTGGGAGTTGAAGTCCACTCATCTTAAAGTGGCCAAGTTTGGACAACACTGTAATAGAGAAAGTTGGTACACAACGTGTGAGAAATGATTGCAGGGAAATAATTTTGGGGAAGTGATCAATGGTTTGACAGGAATATAGGCTTGTCTCTCTCACACACATACACATGCAATCCAACTATTTAAAAAGCATATAGGATTTAGGTAATCAATATTTGAGTCTTAAAAAACAAAAGAACAGCAACATTTAATCAAGTTCTCTTTGGGAAGGCTTACTGCCAAGTAAGCATGCATGGGAATGACCTTGGGTATGACAAGCTACTGTACATTAAGAATTTTTTGTACATAACATTTTGCAATTGTTTTCTTCCTCCAGTACTCTGTTAAAGTAAAACAGCGCACCATGGCAAAGCTGGAGAAGATGGCAGCAAAGGAGGAGAAGAGGGCCAGAATTGCTGAAACAAAATTAGAAGAAGATACCCTTGCATTTGAAGAGTTTCTCAAAGAAAATGATAGGAGTTCTGTAGAAGCCCTTAAACTGTTAGTTACAGTTTTGTTTTTAACTCTGCAGCTGACTGTAGGGGCCAGATTTGGAGGGTGATTTCAGAGGTTCAATGTCTGGTTCCCTCTTCTGTTCTTCCAAGTAAAAAGCCCTCAAACAGTCATTGCAAGAAATGGATGCACTCTCTTCTCTTTAAATGCTTTCCTTTTCTCTCTGCTAGAAATATTTCTTTGGTTGTAGAACGTTTGGGGGTAATTGATCATCCTTGGCCTTTGAATGGTGTCATGGTGGTCACATTCTAAAATATGAACGTCCAGGACAGAGCAGTGTGTTAGACCAGTCATAAGTTTGATTTAATTTAGCTTAAATTAAATAAAATAAACATTATTAAAGACATTAAATACTGTCTCTATGATTACTTTCCATGGCATTAATAATGTCCCCATGTCACATTACAAACATTGTAATTCAGCAACTTTTGGAGGGGCTTAAGGAGCCAAACATAAGGCATTCAGGACTGTATATTCCTGTTACAGAATATGAATAAACATATATAAAAGCACATGAAGAAAGAGCTGTTTTCTAAACTGTATCTATGCATTCTATGCAGCAGGCAGCCAGAATAAGGAGTCTTACTTTGTCCTAATCTGGTTCCTTAAATGAGCTTCAATCCACCTTTATATTCATTCCTGCCTGCCCCACCAAGTTACCCCAAATCTATCTTTCCCTAACCATCATGTTTGCAACAGTAACTCTTGGTTATGATGCCCCCACATCAATCATTGCCCCTATATTTACAATGTAGAACTGCAGTGGGCTTTTACCCTCATATACACTCTTGAGTCATCCCAAAAGAGACTCTGCTGCCCCATTTTTGTGCAACTCCTTCAAACATGGTTTTCTTGAATAAGCAATTAACGTATTTAGAGGAACTGCAGAATGGTGGTGGTGGCATAGGTATGCATTTGAAAATAATAATAATTTATTTCATTAGGTGACTGCCACCTACCAGATTTGGGGTCTTTCTAGCTTATGCAACTAGATCTCAGATGTAATATTTCATAATCATTGCCAACAGCTAAAGGGGTGAGAGCTAATAGGAACAGCTATTTATTAGTTAGCTAATAGCTAACAGATGAGCTAATTCAGTTTTAAAAACAGTATTCTATTAAAAGCAAAGAAACTGTTTCTGTAGATGGGATTTCACTGTCTACCTCATCACACACAATAGGAATGGGGAAAGAGAGTTTCCAAAGATTCATGAAGAATTTTTGACTATAAAAAGAAGCTGATATAAGCTAATAACAGTAATTGCTGGATGAGTTTGCCACATTGGATTTATTTTTTATTTTTTGCTATTGATGAATTGTTAGACTGCTTATTTTTATTTTTTAAAGCTTTCTTTAAAATTATCCTCAGACTATTTTCTTACTAAGTTTCTGGACTACCACTAATTTTTAGAACTATCATCTCTTACTATTAATTTGAGGAGACAAAGATAGCATTCCTTTCCTGGGTTAAGAGATGTAAACGGTATCTGTATAATTATTTTAATGTTTTTTTTGGGGGGGGGGGTTGACTCCTGGTGATAGCCTAGACAAGTCCCTGCAGTTTTCATGGCAGGATTTTGGAAGTGGTTTTGGGCTGAGAGAGAGTGACTGGCCCAGGGTCACCCAGCTGGCTTCGTACCTAATGCGGGACTAGAACTCACAGTCTCCTGGTTTCTAGCCTCATGCTTTAATCACTACACCAAACTGGTTCTCTATTTCAATATTAACATCTTTCTATTAAAATTGTACACACCCTTTTTTTTAGGGCAACCCAAGAAGCAAAATCTAAAATGGAAGTGACAACAGAACTGAGGTCAGCAATGAATGAACTGTTCTCCCTTAAAAGGTGAGCTCTTTCTCTTTGCTTTATGAGAGATTCTTGATTATGTGATTCTCAATATATTTCCCATAGTGCAGCATATTCTTGCTATCTGAAGAAGTTGCATTTCAAGTACCAAATGTATAAAGGCCTATACAAGTGCTATCTGAACAATGTGTCTAAATGTAGCTTAAATTTTTGCATGGTGCTCTTAAGTAAGAAGTAATAGCCCTTTTCTGAATGGAAGGTACCTTTCTGCATATAGAAAGGCACCAAAAGGTCTAGTTCAACATCTTTAAAATAATGTAGTAATCATAATGCACATCATCTATACCATGGACAATTGAGAGGTGGCAGCTAATTGAGATTCAGAAAGCTGAATCTTTAGGACTATAAAATAAATGCAAAATCAAGTAGATGTTCTTATTAAGCCCAGGCTAATAGTTTCCACACCTTTTAGAAAGCATATACGGTTGTGCCTTCTTTAATTTCTGAGCAGGTGCACAGAAGTTTGTGGTAAAGGACAGAAAGCTTCTTGATGAAACAACCTTTCCTCCCCTCCCTTCCCCAAATTAAAATAAATTTGAAAAACCTTGTCTAGGCATAGCATTATAACTCAGAGGTTAATAAGAATAAGCATTCTTATTAACATCTGAGCTATAATGCTGTAAAGCCATATAATTCAGGGGAAATGTTTTTCTTAGCTTTTTCAGGTATGTTTTTAAATGTCTCCTAGGCATTGTACTTCTGTAACATCTGAGGACTTGCTTCTTGTATCCCTTGTTCTCTTTTGACATCTGCAGTGAAATTGCAAACACTGAAGATCTTTTGAAGCTATATTTTTCCTACGAAGCCTTTTTGCTGAGTATTTCTCCCAGAGCATGGCAAGAGCAGCAGATGGCAAAGAAGAAGAAAGACAAGAAAAGAGGCCAATCAAAATCCTTTATTTCTTTCCCATCAACTCCTGATAAATCCAAGTTAATGACAAACACTGTTGTTTTAAATAATAGATTAAGTAAGTATGTGGTTTTCAATGGTCCATTTCAATTACAGCCTGGGGGTGACCCGCTTTGTTGTCATCATTCTAGCAACCACACTGACTAGGAGTCTTGAGCGTTGCAAGGCCAACTTATCGGGAGCAAACCAAATTGAAAAAGGAGAATATACTGTATAAAGTGGAGGCAGGAAGGTCCTTCAGTTTTCATATATGTAAAAAAAGAAAAGGAGGCATTGAACTTTCTCTCATTAATATGAGATAGCCTGGTGAGCAAAGTTTCTGGAATTTAGTGTACTTTCTCTATGATACTTTTAATATATACCCATCTCTTGCTTTATGTTTGCAGGTAAGGAGGCAGATAGGAACAAATACATATGTAACTTGGGCTTGAATCATATTGACTGGTTCATATACAATGATTGCAGTCCATGAGGCACAGCTTACTGGAGTGAGATAATTATCCTGCACTGGTTGTACCTTAAAGCACTGGGATCTTCAATTCCAAAGGCGTCCTGCATGCTGATCCTTTCTGGCCAATTTGTTCAATATACTGGGACTGCTCACACAGCCAAAGGAGAATAAGATGGGTGGGGGATCATCAAGATGTTAAAACCATATTTGGAAAAATCCATCGATTAAAAAAAAAGATAGAAGAACTAACCTACCTGCACAAAAAGCATGTTAAAGACCATAGAACAATAAAGGACACATATAGACAGGTCACCAAACAAGAACGCATATGAGTAGACCACAGAGATGGTAGTCAGACAAGTTAAACTCAAAATGAGCTGAGGTTGGCAAAGGATACTAAAAATAATAGAAAATACTTCTTTAGATATGTTTAAAATAAAACAACAAAAAAGAATCAGTATAACAGCTGCTCAGTGGGGATAGCAAAATGCTAACAGATAAAAAAGAAGAAACAGAATTACTTTACTCCTGTTTGGACTCAGTCTTCCCTGAGAAAACATGTGTTCCACTAGGTAAATAGCAGAAGGAAATGGCAGGACTGAAGTCTGAGTATGATAGAAACATGATCAGGGAATACTTCTTTATCTTTGTTGTTGTTTAGTCGTTAAGTCGTGTCCGACTCTCCGTGACCCCATGAACCATACTGCGCCAGGCCTTCCGGTCCTTCACTGCCTCCCTGAGTTTGCTCAGTTTCATGCTCATTGCTTCAGTGATGCTATCTAACCATCTCATCCTCTGCCGTCCTCTTCTCCTTTTGCCTTCAATCTTTCCCAGCATCAGGGTCTTTTCCAAAGAGTCCTCTCTTCGCATTAGGTGACCAAAGTATCTGAGCTTGAGCTTCATTATCGATCCTTCCAATGAGCAATCAGGGTTGATTTCCTTTAAGATTGACTGGTTTGACCTCCTAGCAGTCCAGGGGACTCTCAAGAGTCTTCTCCAGCACCACAGTTCAAAGGCATCAATTCTTCGGCGCTCCGCCTTCTTTATGGTCCAGCTCTCACAGCCATACATTACTACTGGAAAAACCATAGCTTTGACTATGCGGATCTTTGTCGGCAAGGTGACGTCTCTGCTTTTTAATATGCTATCTAGGCTTGCCATAGCTTTCCTCCCAAGGAGCAAGCGTCTTTTAATTTCATGGCTGCAGTCTCCATCTGCGGTGATCTTGGAGCCCAAATAAATGAAGTCTGTTACTGCTTCCATTTCTACCCCTTCTATTTGCCAGGAATTGATGGGTCCAGATGCCATGATCTTAGTTTTTTTAATGTTGAGTTTCAAACCAGCTTTCGCACTCTCCTCTTTCACCCTCATCAAGAGGCTCTTTAGTTCTTCACTTTCTGCCATTAGGGTGGTATCGTCTGCATATCTGAGGTTGTTGATGATTCTCCCTGCAATCTTAATTCCGGCTTGTGATTCTTCCAGCCTGGCATTTCTCATGATGTACTCTGCATATAGGTTAAATAAGCAGGGTGACAGTATACAGCCTTGTCGTACACCTTTCCCTATTTTGAACCAATCGGTTGTTCCGTGACTGGTTCTAACTGTTGCTTCTTGGCCTGCATACAGATTTCTCAGGAGACAGGTAAGGTGGTCTGGTACTCCCATCTCTTTAAGAATTTGCCACAGTTTGTTGTGATCCACACAATCAAAGGCTTTTGCATAGTCAATGAAGCAGAAGTAGATATTTTTCTGGAACTCTCGTGCTTTCTCCATGATCCAGCGAATGTTGGCGATTTGATCTCTAGTTCCTCTGCCTCTTCGAAACCCAGCTTGTACATCCGGTAGTTCTCGGTTCATGTATTGCTGAAGCCTAGCTTGTAGGATTTTGAGCATAACCTTGCTAGCATGTGAAATGAGTGCAATTGTGCGATAGTTTGAGCATTCTTTGGCATTGCCCTTCTTTGGAATTGGAACATAAACTGACCTTTTCCAATCCCGTGGCCACTGTTGCGTTTTCCAAACTTGCTGGCATATTGAGTGCAGCACTTTAACACCATCGTCTTTTAGTATTTTAAATAACTCAGCTGGAATACTGTCATCTCCACTAGCTTTGTTGTTAGCAATGCTTCCTAAGGCCCACTTGACTTTACTCTCTAGGATGTCTGGCTCAAGGTCAGCGATCACACCAGCGTGGACATCAGGGACATTAAGATCTTTCTTGTATAGTTCTTCTGTGTATTCTTGCCACCTCTTCTTAATCTCTTCTGCTTCTGTTAGCTCCCTGCCTTTTTGTCCTTTATCATGCCCATCTTTGCACTAAACGTTCCTTTCATATCTCCAATTTTCTTGAAGAGATCTCTAGTCTTCCCCATTCTATTGTTTTCCTCAATTTCTTTGCATTGTTCATTTAAGAAGGCCTTCTTATCTCTCCTGGCTATTCTCTGGAAATCTGCATTCAGTTGCTTATATCTTTCCCTTTCACCCTTGCTTTTCGCATTCCTTCTTTCCACAGCTATTTGTAAAGCCTCATCAGACAGCCATTTTGCTTTCTTGCATTTCTTTTTCTTTGGGATGGTTTTAGTTGCTGCCTCCTGTACAATGTTACGGACCTCCGTCCATAGTTCTTCAGGCACTCTGTCTACCAAATCTAATCCTCTAAATCTATTCATCACCTTCACTGTGTACTCACAAGGAATATGATCTAAGTCATACCTGAGTGGTCTAGTGGTTTTCCCTACATTCTTCAATTTAAGCCTAAATTTTGCAGTAAGAAGCTCATGATCTGAGCCACAGTCAGCTCCTGGTCTTGTTTTTGCTGTCTGTATAGAGCTTCTCCATCTTTGGCTGCAAAGTATGTAATCAATCTGGTTTCGGTATTGACCATCTGGTGATGTCCATGTGTAGAGTCGTCTCTTGTGTTGTTGGAAAAGAGTGTTTGCTATGACTAGCTTGTTCTCTTGACAGAACTCTATTAGCCTTTGCCCTGCTTCATTTTGTACTCCAAGGCCAAACTTGCCTGTTATTCCGATTACTCCTTGACTTCCTACTTTAGCATTCCAATC
Organism: Python bivittatus; assembly: GCF_059951505.1. Lineage (NCBI taxonomy): Eukaryota > Metazoa > Chordata > Lepidosauria > Squamata > Pythonidae > Python > Python bivittatus. Next base: position 30,311,355 of record NW_028277058.1, on the reverse strand, counting down.
CCCTATGATGAAAAGGACATCTTTTTGGTGCTAGTTCTAGAAGATGTTGTAGGTCTTCATAGAAGCGGTCAACCTCAGCTTCTTCAGCATCAGTGGTTGGGGCATAGACTTGGATGACTGTGATATTGAATGGTTTGCCTTGGATACGCACTGAGATCATTCTGTCGTTTTTGAGGTTGTACCCCATTACTGCCTTTCCGACTCTCTTATTGACTATGATTGCAACTCCATTTCTTCTAAGGGTTTCTTGCCCACAGTAGTAGATATAATGGTCACCCGAATTAAATTCACCCATTCCCGTCCATTTCAGTTCGCTGATTCCCAAGATGTCGATGTTCAGTCTTGTCATCTCATGCTTGACCACATCCAGCTTGCCTTGGTTCATAGATCTTACATTCCAGGTACCTATACAATATTGTTCTTTGCAGCATCGGACCTTCTTTTCGCTTCCAGATACATCCACAGCTGAACGTCCTTTCGGCTTTGGCCCAGCCGCTTCACTCTTTCTGGAGCTACTTGGAATTGCCCTCCGCTCTTCCCCAGTAGCATATTGGACACCTTCCGACCTGAGGGGCTCATCTTCCGGCGTCATATCTTTTAGCCTTTTAACATTGTCCATGGGGTTTTCTTGGCAAGGATACTGGAGTGGGTTGCCATTTCCTTCTCCAGTGGACCACATTTTGTCAGAACTCTCTGTCATGACCTGTCCGTCTTGGGTGGCCCTGCACGGTATAGCTCATGGCTTCACTGAGTTACGCAAGCCCCTTCGCCACGACAAGGCAGTGATCCATGAAGGGGTTCTTTATCTTAAATGAGTTTAAATTTCCAGAACTAGATGAATTGCCTAGAGTAATGAAGTTGCTGGTTGGCTGCCCAATATTTTGTAATATGTAATAATACAAGTCCTGGGTTTTCTATTTCTCAATATTTTTATTAATGATTTGGATGAGGAAATGTAGGAATGGGCTTTTGTTCCTTTTTTGCTCTCCCAAAAGTTTTTGCCCGCCAGTGAGTTTTGAGCACCAATAAATTATGTCCACTTATTTCAACTGTCTCACACCTTTTGCTGTCAACTGGGTTAGGGTAGGATTAAGGTTATTAATGGTTGACAATTACCTTTGTGAATTTATGAACCCATGCCATAATTGTAACAAGGATGTCACACCAATCAATTATGTCCATGGTAGGCAAAAACATTTTGAGCACGAGTTCTTTTCCTTTAGTTGAAAGTTCTATAAAGCCAAAAGCTAAACCCTATTTGTAAATAATTCATGGATTTATTTACTGTAAAGTGATTTATGCTTCGTGCTAGAAAATTAGTGGAAGATTCTATCTTTAGATACTGAAATACTAATTTAATTATAATAGACTGTAGGGAAAGTAGGATTTTAGGTGAATGAGAGAAACTTAAAAGAACAATGATACAGCAGTCTAAAAGATTTTTAAGGCTGTAGCCTAAACAATATTGTAAAACAATACTCCTTAATAGATTGTTTTTTTAATTAAAACTTTTATTAAGATGTATAAAAAGCACAGTTAAAATAAAAATTAGAAAGTATAGAAAATAAAGAAGATAGAACTAAAAGAAAAAGACAGAAACTAAAATAGTGAGAACAGATAGAAAGATGAAATGGAAAGTGACTTCTGACTATCTCCAATACAGATATAATTACAAATTAAAAAAGGTTAATCTCTTACCACTAATTAATCGAAATTCACATCATTTCTATCAGCGCAAACCATTTAATCATTAAATCCCACAAAGCTTCATTTTTTTCCCACCCAATCTAAGAAGGGTTACTATGAGGAGACAAATTTAGAAACAGTATTATCTCTTGTTAACGCTGTTAACTTCGCCATTTGAGCCAACTCCATTAATTTGATAATCCATTCTTCCACTCCTTAATAGATTGTGAATGAAAATCATGACGAGTACTCCGTGAAAATAATAACCTCTGCCTGTTTGGCATGAATATATGTCTCTATGAGTGACAAAACTTCTAGAGTCTCATCAAACCCTTTCATTTTCTTAAAATAAAAACTTGCAGAATTTTCTTTTAAGAAGAACACACATTGTTACTAGCTGGCCCTGAAAAATAATACATTGCCATTTCTAGTAAAGATGTGTGTTTCCTTATTAAATAGGCAAAAAACACTGCTAGACTACTCTTTTACTACATTAGTTTCCTCATGATTGCTTTTGGGGGAAAACATCTTTAGAAATTTTATCTAGATGTGCTAAGGCATTGTACTATAAACTTGGAGGGAACAATGTCTTAAAAGAAAATCTTGGATGGTATAAATATGTTTTGTCATATCCTGAGTTATTGAAGATGCAAAGAGCAATTCATGCAGAAAGGAACATTATGAAGTATATATACTTTATCATTTAGGTCCTAATGATGTTTATATAATGAAATGACTATAGTGACATGTTTATATAGTAAAATTGTCATTTCTGCCTTCTGGAAAAATTGCCCTCTCTTTGGCTCCGGCCCTTCTGTCCTTCAGGAAAGCATTTAAAACTTGGTTTTTCAAACAGGCTCTGAGCCAGAGTGAGGAGTGATCCGGTTGGATTGACTGTTGAAATGTTGGTGTATTTCTACAGGTTGCTGATATTAGTCTATTTGTTCTGTTCAGTTTTTTTAAAAAGATGTTTTAACCAATTGTATGCCCCCAGAGTAATGTTTGATTAGATAACTTAATAATTTGAATAAATAATTAGTAGTAATGGCATTGCATCCTAATAGCATAATTAGTCTGTTGATGTATGAGAGGAATAATGTATAAGCATTCTCACTGCTTGTGCTGCATTCGTAATCTTAGTGTATTTCCCTAGGCTTCCTGCTTTATAATTCATTATCCAGTCTGTGTAGTTTGGCTGTTTACTTTGTCTGCCAGCACTTTACACCAGTGTTGCAGATTGTTCCCACTTCCTGTCAATGGCAGCCTTGTTTGTATTTAGCAAGGACTAATAGAATTGATGGCCTGTTTGTTTTTGTTCTTTTTACAAATGTGTGACTGTGTCATTTGGCTACCACCTTTATACAAATGGGCACATCATAAAGAGTCCCAGCCTGCCAAGAAAGGGATAGTAGGGAAATCAGCCTCAGTCATCTTTAACAATTCTGAGGAAAAGAAGAAAGTTTCACAGGCTCAAGGTAAGGAATAAGGAAGACCTATGAAGGGAAGGGAAGGGTGTTCATCTGCACAGAAATTCTTGATGGGAGGAATCTTCAGTGACTGAAGCATAGGTTGTGATTTAAGGAGCTGTATGTTTATCTTGCGGCCTGAACTCCATTTGTGGGTACAGGTAGTCCTTGTTTAGCAACCACAATTGGGACTGGCAACTCAGTCATTAAGTGGAGCAGTCACTAAGTGAAACCGCAACTGTGCTTAAGATCTTACTTCTGCTTTCCTTTGCTTTATAAATCTGCAAAGACTATAAATGCGTCATAACTGCAAACAGTCGCTGTACAAGGAACTAAACAAGGATTACCTGCATATGCTTGTGTACATATACAGATAAATAATATAACAGCATTTCTCTGTCTTGAATTAACTTGTCCTTCCACAAATAGCTTTGGAAAGTTTTTCCTGTTTCAGAAATTTGTTTGTCTTATTGCACAGAGACCTGCTCTATGAGAATCAAAAATCCAAATCCTCATTGGTCAGTTCTTTGTATTCCATTAATATATAAAATTAATGTAAGACATTGACTCGGCTGACATTTTCACAGTGCCCAAACTATGTTATTTAAAGCAACTGGCTCACTCTGCTTTCATAACATTGTCAGTTCTGGATGTGGAAGGGCAAATGAAATTTAGGAACCTATAGTGGAGAGTTTATAGGGCAATTGCTATTTTCCCTCAGTCTTGAACTTGACAAGAATGGCAGAGTTATGTGTTCCTTCCATTGTCCTTTTTGGCAAGGGTTTTAAAACACATCAGTCCTTTCATGAGGAAAAAAACCATAACTATAACTTGGTTTGTTTGAATAAGTGCATTGGGAGTCTCCACATTTGTTAGATACAGTGTTTTATCATTCCTAGCCAATGGATGATGACAGCTATCATTCAGAATACCATAAGAGGACTAAATTGAAGAAGACCCTTGCAGAGGAAAGTTGATAAGAAATCTCTATTTCATCCATTGTGGAGTATGGTATTAGGTGGCACCTTTACTAATTTAGGAAATAGGTACATATAATTCACAGGAATCAGTTAAGAAATAAAAGCGAATGCAGACAGAATTTTCCAAAGTCTGTTGGGACTTGCCACCCATATTTTCACTGGAAATGGTGATGGTATGAATTGTTTTTATGCTCAAAATATAGCTCCCAATTCATGCTATTGGTATGTTTGTTTGTGTCTCACATTTCTGTACGGCCAAAATTCAAAGACACCTGGCAGTTTACAAGGTTAAAAATGTAAGAAACATTGATATGTTCCTTTTATGAAATGTATGAGATAGTAGTTGGATAGTGACTACTTATTACATAGGAGGCTTCCATTTTTATTTAAGGGCCCAGGGACATCACCAGTTTGCATGGGGAGACGTAGGGTTTTTAAGGGATGAAATAGATGCTTTAATCCTTGCAGGAGTTTAATGTGCCTGTTTTGCCCCTTATTACAGCAGAACATTCTGCCACTATTCTAGAGGCCACCAAAAAAAAAAAAAAAAGTGGAATTGGGAGCTACGTGTCTCCCATGGTTGCCCATCCCTGCTTAGGGTAGTGCTTCCATAGTGGATTCATTTCTCCAGGAAATATATTAAAATATATTGTATATATGATATAATTCTAGTAAATTCCTGTTGCTAAATAAGAATAATATATGTTATTTTTTTTGCAGGAGACTATAGGTTCTTTAAAAAGTCATCACGAGTAGTACTGGAGCCAAAATTATTCATGGATGAGAAAAATAAATCATCAGAAAGGTGATAGTAATCTGAATTTGGAAGTTCCTTCTGTGTCTAGTTGTAGATGTGGCAAGGGAGAGCTCCATTAAACAATACAAGCCTGTCTATGGATACTGGCTTCGTTTTATGCCGTGATATTTGACTTAAAATAGATAAATTAGGAATTCTGTGAATTGGCAATATGGTTCATGAGCATTACCAAGTTTTATATCAAGAAGAGTATTTTTTTTTTTTACATCACGAAGAATAAATTGCAGTAAATTCTTCCCTTCCCTTTCTAAGTGGGATCTTTATTTTACCAAGCATAGGCTTCCTGCTTGGCATTAAACACTGACTTGGCAAGCTTCACAGTATAAACCCAAATTATATCTAAGTCAAATTTTCTTTTAATAACAGCTGTCTAAGTGAAAAAAGTATCTCTCTATCTTCAGAAGATAATTTTTCCTTGGATGATATACAGAATTGTGAGGAGGTAAGGCATTTATCTTTCCAATACAAGAGAATATATGTAGCACAGGGTTGAACTGTGGAATCCTTGGTGCTCTCTGAGTTTGGTTGTTTGCTTACAGATGTTCCATCACCCCACTAGGCAACATCATCAGTGATGTCATCATCAGTGATCAGTGATGATGTTACCTAGTGGGGTAATGAAACATCTGCAAGCAAGCAACCAAACTCAGAGAGCACCAAGGACTCTGCATTTATTTATTTATTTTTATTTTATTGATTACATTTAGGCTGCCCACTAAGATTGTTATTAATTCAGTTGTACAACATCAGAATTTCTGGGTGAAATCTTCTGCAATGATGTAGCCAATAGCTGTGAATATGGACTCTTGGAATATGGACTCTTTCCACATAAAATTCCATTTTTTCACAGACTTTTGCATTTACTTCTCTGCTCATTTCACATGTATGGATTTTATTTTTTTGATGTGAAAGAAGTCATGTAGGAAATTGCTGTGGACATAGCTCAAAATCTGGTTCAATTTACTTAATGATACTGCACTGAATAAAAAGTGAGCTGCACATTTGTGACATTCACAGCTGTGATTGTGTCTTAAGGTATTGTAAATCACATATATCATAAAAACCAGGTTCCTTTTAGCTAGTGGTCTAACTAAACCATGAAGTAGAAAATGAATTTCCTTTTTAATGCAGAAACCACTCAGGCATTATAATAATCCCAGCCTTCTTTACATGTCCCAGTGTAGTCGTAACTAAAGAAATAGAAATACTGCGGTTTTAGAAAAGGAAGTATGCCCCTAGATACTAGTTAATACCCACAGTTTTTCAGATCTCACCTGTATAACCTCAATTATGAATTTGCAGTGCTGTAGTGATCAAAGCAGCAGAAAACAGTACCTAATAAATGAAGCAAATGATTGATTGATCAATTCATTCATTCATTCATTCATTCATTCATTCATTCATTCATTCATTCATAACAAGATATTTGTATTAGAAGGAAAAAATAATATCTTTTGTTTTATATATTTCACCCAGTAGGTCTTTAGTGGATATTCAGTCCAGCAACCCTTGTAAATAATCTTATTTTGCTGTGTTCACTATAGCAAATGGTGGTGTCTGTAAATATACTATAGATTTGTGTCAGTGAGGGGCACTTATGCAGCACTTCAGTGCATAGCAATTATCCTGTTCCCATCACATTTCAGCATGTTTCCAGAAAATAAGTGGCATAGCAAACCAAGTCTTCTGCATAATATATAAATTGACCATTGAAATTAATGTTTTTGCTGATTTATACATTTAATAGTGAGGCAAACATGGTCCTTTATAGCCAGTACAGCATAATCCTCAAATGCCCTCCTTTACTTTAGCACATTTCAATTTTTCAAAAATATTTGCAAATAGATGTGCAATTCCAGAGAATTGCATTCCAGAAATTATGCATTCCCATTTCTCTTTCATTAGGAGCCAGAGATATATTTCAGAGACCCAGAAGAGTTACTTCAGATGTTCAGATATCTTGAAGAGCAAAATCTTTCATTGTTCCAAAACATTCAAGATATTAGTGGTACATTGGAGGAAATCCAGCAGAGAGAAAAAATAGTTAAGCAGCATATGTAAGTTATTAATTTAATGGGGTTGTTTTGTTTTTAAGTAATCTTGCATTGCCCTCTTGAGATGGCTTGCAGAATTATAAAACACATGAAAACAAAAACACAATTTCATGAAGAGGAGAGAGGAGGAGAAAGGTGCACTCAGAAATTATTCTGGAAAAAAAAAAAAGACCATGATGAAGCAAGATCCCATATTACGTGGTCATTCATTCCAGCAGAGAAAGAAGAACCTTATGTACAAAGAGCCCACCATGGTTGTAAGCATGCTAGGCTTTTGTTAAATAAAAATGGGAAAATATCCTTCAGCTACCCTGAACATGTTTAAAAAATACAATCACCATCTTCCTCCATCAATGTAGCAAAGATATATATATGTAATTTTTTTTTAATCCTTAAAGAAAAAAATTCTGGACCAGAAAGCTGGCCTGACAAGCCAAATGAAGCAGAATTTGGGTGATTGGTGCACACACAAATGTTTCTTTGAAAAAATATATATACTGTATACAGTGGTACCTCGGGTTACGAATTTAATCCGTTCCGTGACTCTGGTCACAACCCGATTTGTTCGCAACTGGAAGCAAATTTTCCCATAAGGTTCAATGTAATTACTGTTAATCCATTCCGGCGTCCGCGGACCACGTGTCAAGGGCGGAAAAACGGCTGTGGACTGTGCGGCAGGGCGGAAAAACGGCCGCGGACCACGTGGCACGGGCGGAAAATGGCCGCGGACCACATGGCACGGGCGGAAAATGGCCGTGGACCACGTGTCATGGTGGAAAATGGCCACGGATCCGGTTCGTACCCCGAGGCGGAGTTCGCAAACTGAGGTAAATTTTTGCGGCCGGAGCTGGTCGCAACCCGAAAGTTCGTAAGCAGAGGCGTTTGTAACCCGAGGTACCACTGTATATATTCAAAGTGTGGACATACAGTTGTATGGAAAAGAAAGTACACCCTCTTTGAGTTCTATGGTTTTACGTATCAGGACATAATAAAAATCATCTTGTCAGGCCTAGCCCAAGGAACTCCAAGAGACGATGCAAAATCAGTTCAGCTAGGTTTATTAGCTACAACCTCTAGCAAGAATCTTCCCAGACTGAAACCCCAGCTCCTAAGTCAGCCAGCCACAACAGTGTGAATTCCTCAGGGAGGTGCCAGTCTCATCCTCTTGTAGTTCCCATGCTCTTGTGGCGACTAAGAAAATGCTTATCTCCCTGAGCCTGGCCTTCATAATTCCATTCCATCACACATCTGGTCCTTAGCAGTTCTCAAAAGTAGGTAAATACAACTTCAGATGAACAACAACACATGACATATTACACCATGTCATCATTTATTTTACAAAAAGAAAGCCAAAATGGAGAAGCCACGTGTGAAAAACTAAGTACACCTTTACTGCTTCCATAGGTATGAAGAGGCTAAGTAGCAGCCAGGTGCTGGTAATCAAATGCACTTGATCAATTGATCATCAGCAAGTGTGACTACCTCTATAAAAGCTGAAGTATTAGGAGTTTGCTGGTCTTGAGTATTGAGATGTGTGTGTTAACACAATGCCAAAGAGTAAACATATCAGCAGTGATCTTAGAGAAGCAATTGTTGCTGCCCATCAATCTGGGAAGGGTTATAAGGCCATTTCCAAACAATTTAAAGTCCATCATTCTACAGTGAGGACGATTATTCACAAGTGGAAAACATTCAAGACAGTTGCCAATCTTCCCAGGAGTGGAGGTCCCAGCAAACTCACCCCAAGGTCAGACTGTGCAACGCTCAGAGAAATTGCAAAAAATCCAAGAGTTACATCTCAGACTCTACAGGCCTCAGTTAGAATGTTAAATGTTAAAGTTCATGACAGTGCAATTAGAAAAAGACTGAACAAATATGGTTTGTTTGGAAGTGTTGCCAGGAGAAAGCCTCTTCTCTCTAAAAAGAACATGGCAGCATGGCTTAGGTTTGCAAAGTTGCACCTGAACAAATCACAAGACTTCTAGAACACTGTCCTTTGGACAGACGAGACCAAAGTGGAGACGTTTGGCCATAATGCACAGTGCCACGTTTGTTGAAAACCAAACACAGCATATCAGCACAAACATCTCATACCAACCATCAAGCATGGTGGTGGAGGGGTGATGATTTGGGCTTGTTTTGCAGCCACAGGACCTGGGCACCTTGCAGTCATTGAGTCGTCCATGAACTACTCTATATACCAAAGTATTCTAGAGTCAAATGTGAGGCCATCTGTCTGACAGCTGAAGCTTGGCCAACGTTGGGTCATGCAACAGGACAATGATCCCAAGCACACCAGCAAATCTACAAGAGAATGGCTGAAAAAGAAAAGAATCAAGGTGTTGCAGTGGCCCAGTCAAAGTCCGGACCTCAACCCAATTGAAATGCTGGGGCGAGACCTCAAAAAAGCTGTGTATAAACAAATGCCTACAAACCTCAATGAACTGAAGCAATGTTGTAAAGACGAGTGGGCCAAAATTCCTCCACAACAATGTGAGAGACTGATAAAGTCATACAGAAAATGATTACTTCAATTATTCCTGCTAAAGGTGGTTCTACAAGCTATTGAATCATAAGGAGTACTTAGTTTTTCACACATGGCTTCTCCATTTTGGCTTTCTTTTTGTAAAATAAATGATGACTTGGTGTCATCATTTATTTTACAAACAGATTCCATGTATTGAAGTTAGTTGGACTGGAAATTGAATCTTAATCCAGTGCTGGTAATCAGACAATAGCCTCCACCCTTCATAAGGGTAGCAGAGCATGCAGAGCAGGGTTTATGGCATGTGGAAAAAGAGCCATGACGGGACTCAGGAGGAACAGCTAGAGAGCTGCCACAGCTGCCCCTCCAACATCTGCCTCCTATCCTATCCTGGCTGCCTTCTCCCCTTCAGTACAATCGTTGATTATTCCATTGTATGTTATTCTACCAAATGTATTGTTTTACACTTTTTCACAATTTCTTCTAAAAGATGTTTTCAGTCAAAAAAAAAATGATGTCCTTCCTAATCAAGGCATCTTAGCTCTTAGTAACAGACCATCTGCATAATTATTTTACAGCATTAGCCAGTTTGTAATGATACCTCTACAAATTCAGGGCCATCTCTGCCACAAATCACTCTATGACAATTTCCAAGAATCCCTGAGTCAGAAAATTCCTGTTAAATCAGTCTGGCTTTAGTAAAAATGTGTTGTTTCCTCTGCTGAAAATAGTCAGAACAGAAAAGCGTGATGAGTACTTCAGCTATTTATAAACACAGACAAGTTAATTTAAAGTTCTAGCTATAACTTTTTATAGCTTCTTTTAATAGGGAACAAAGCATAAAGCACCTTAAAGACCAAAAAGAAGCTCTAATAGCTGCTTGCCTCAAAGAAGATGGGAAAAGTGCTGAACTGGCATTAAAAGCTAACATGTTTTCTTCAGGAGAATATAACCCAGCATCCATGGTAGGTTTGAAAGCATCAACCATTTTCATCATAATACAAATTTTTCAGTCTAAAAAGGGTAGTTCATGGTTTGTGCTGATGCATTTGTATCTCTTATCTGTATGTAATACCCTGGTGCCTCAAGTGGCAGCACCTTGCCAACCTTGTCTAAACCAAGAAGCTAAGCAGGGTCAGGCTTGATTTGTCCTTGGATGGGAGAAATATCAAGGTTTAGGTTAGACTGGGAAGTCAAAGAACATCCCAGAAGGCAGCAGTGGCAAACACTTCCATTCTGATGCCAGGAAAGCTGTGGGGATGTGTACAAGAAGTCACCAGAAGATGAGTTCAAACCATAGACTTCACCTTTTTGAATACTATGTGCCACTGACACAAATGGAGGGTGAGGGGTGTTGACTCAGGCTCATCGCTGATGGACAAAGGAAACCAATCCTGTCACTATGCCAGTGGGCAACATTTAGCTTAAAAATTGCTAGTGTGGCAGTTAAATGCTGAGTATAATTAAGAACATCCAAACTGACCATCAGCAATTTATTAATGGTACTAGTTACAGAGTAATGGTACTGATTGCCATTATAGTATCTGGTGGTGGTAATTAAATGATTGGTTTATTGATTTATTATATGCCATCAAGTCAGGGTCAATTCTTAGTGACCACATAAATGGATTTGCTCCATGACAATCTGTTCCTAACTTGGCCCTTCAGGCCTTCCAATGGTGGACCCATTGCCATTGTCACTGAATCCATCCACTTTGCTGCTGGTCATCCTCTTCTCCTTCCTTGCACCTTTCCCACCATTAGTACCTTCTCTAGAGAGCTGGGTAACTAGGTGAAGGAACTAAAAGACCAGAAGATATCTAGGCTATAATTGGCCTAGATCAGTGTTTCTCAACCATGGCAAGTTTAAGATGGTGGACTTCAACTCCCAGAATTCCCCAACCAGCATGCTGGCTGGGGAATTCTGGGAGATGAAGTCCACCCACCTTAAACTTGTCAAGGTTGAGAAACACTGGCCTAGAGGATCCCCAAGGTCCCTTCCAACTCTTACATTTTATGATTCATAGAATCAGAGTTTGAACACACACACACTGTACAATGTAATAATCAAGCTTGAACATGTTCTAGCTTGAATATGTGCAACAAAGGGAGGCCACCGTTCCTCTGCCCAATTTGTTCCACTGTCAAATTCTTTTTTGTTATTTTTTTCCCTTAACGTTCAGATGGAATTAACTTCCTGTAGCTCAAGTCTTTTCCATGTCCTACATTATGGAGAGACAAAACAGGTCTTTAACTTTTTCCAGAGGGCACCCTTTCAGATTCCCAAAAAGTAATATATCCCCTTAGATTCATGGACTGCTTGAAATGCAGTCTGACTACTGTGATTTTTATTTTGGTGCCTTCAAGTCATTCTTGAGCCCTGGTGACTGCATTGATAAGTCCCTGCAGTTTTCTTGGCAACATTTTCAGAAGTGGTTTGCCCTTGCCTTCTTCAAGGACTGAGATTGTGTGACTGGCCCAAAGTTACTGAAATGGCTTTTTGCCCAAGAAGGGGCTAACTCACAGTCTCCCAGTTTCTAGCTTTAACCAGCTACACCCAACTGGCTCTCAAGATGTGCTTTAGAATCTGTATTCGTATTAACATAGTCTAAAACTGCATTAAATGTTTTAGCAGCCACATTGTAATTTTGACCAATACTGAGGTTGTTAATTAATTATTATTTCAAAAACAACAACTGTTTTTAATTTTTTTCCAATATCTTTTTTATATAACCTCTTCAGTGTTCTCTTATCAAAGCTAGACTTTACCATTCAATACTTGTGCAATCAATTTGTACTTTAAATCACACACATTTGTTTTGGTTAAATGTTATGCTAATGTTTCTCTATAAAGTTTAGTTTAAACAGAGTGTTGGCTATTCCACTCAGTTTTGTCTCATCTGCAGATCTCCCACTTCCTCAATACAACCCAGGATTGAATATGAATATACATATACATGTGTGTGTATGTGTGTGTGTCTGTCTATATATTTATATATAAATATAAATATATAACCAAGGATTGAACTCTGTCCAATTTGATTCTTCATTCCACTTTGATGAGGGGCTGTTGACAAGCATGACTGTTCTGTAGTCCTCTGCATCATTTTTTTTTGAAGAGCACAACATTTGCTGTCTTCTGCTTGTCTGTCACTTCACCCATTCTCAAGGATTTGTTAAAGGTAACATTCAGTCTTGATCAGACCATCAGTGTGCTAGGATGCAATATACCTGGTCCTGGGTATTTACATTCATTCAATTGCCATCTTCATTGAGCAGCTAGTACAGTATACTGATTTTTCCCCTTCTTTTTTATTTTGAGCATATCTGAAGAAGCCCTTTTTTTGTTTTTACCAGGATCCTTTGTTCAATTCAGCTTATTCTGAGTGGTGTACTGAGCAGGCAGCTATAAAAAACAGGTTAATAAATAGATAATAAATATTCTGGTCTTTAACTTTTCTGACAATCATCTCTTCAATTGTTAGCTATCTGTATGTACCCTTCCTTGGTAATCTGTCTGCTTTTCCATTTCTTATACATGCAATTATTTGGCTCCAAATCCCTACTAAACATCCTGTGGAGGAACAGTGGCTTCTTCTGCTGTCTTGCATGGGTTTTTTCCTTCTTGCTGAACCCCTCTTGAGCTGTTTTTGCAAGTAACACAGAATCCTACTTACTGCTTCCCTTAATAAGGAATAGGATTTTCCAGCTTTACCAGAAGAAGCTGGACATTAAAATGGATGATCCCAGTCCCCACTCTGCAGTTCTGGTTGGGTCAGAAGAGCCAACGCCAACACTGGAACTCTTCCAATGAGTTCCGGACAGGGCACCGAGGAGCAGGATGTTTCAACCTTGAAATATTATGCACACCTCTTCTTCCAATGTGCACTGGGTTCTTCCATTTGTGTTTCCATCCATATTGGTTTTATGCCTCTTTGAACAACATACTGCATTTATTTTTAACATTTATGCATTTGAATCTGCATAATGTATGTTGCCAGCCTTGTGTTGTCAGGTCTCGTTCACTGAGTGAACACCAACTTTGCTTATACATTATTTTCATTTTCTTCCTTTTTTAGCAATGTTTAGAATTATATAATGAACAGCTTACTCTAAATTTCAGAAATGCTTACCTCTAGAATTTAGGTATTTTAGAATTCAGCTTTAATATTTTATTGTAAGCTTTGATTCATGTTTTTCTAATATAATCTAAGAATTTGCCCCACCTTGTTTATGTATTTATTTACCAAAATGTATGCCCTATTCCATTCCCAAGACTATGGGTAGCTAATGATATTAATGCTCTTCTTTATATCATAAGAATAAAATGCTGGATTCACTTACTAAAAAAGTAACAGAAGTATATAGAGTTTGCTGTGAAACAGATGAAGTATCCAGCATGACCTCATTCCAGATGCTAAAAAAAATAGAAATGCGAGTTTCAGAACTCTGTGAGATGTTGGAAATACTTCCAAAAGAATATATTGAGATCATTGAAGTCACTGAAAAGCTCAGAGCAAAAGAAAGACGACAAAGGTAAGTTTAATACAAGAGTCTGCCAAAATATACCGTATTTTTCCGACTATAAGACGATACTTTTTTCTAAAATCCTTACCCTAAAAACTGAAGGGCGTCTTATTCAAGGAAGTCAGCTGAGAATCGCGCGGTTGCAAAACTGCCCATACTTTGTCTCTGAAAACAGGCTTCCTCCTATCGCTAGCCTCCAATCACGAGTGAAATAGCTTGTCTCCCAAACAGACTTCCTCCAATCACGAGCCTGATGTAACTGACGTCAGCTGATGCTGAACAAACCAATTAGAGGAAGGCTGATTGCAGAGACAAGCTATCTGCAGTTTCACTCGTGCTTGAATGTAGTCAGTTATGCAAAAGAGCCTGGAAATAGAGCTGCAGAGAGACGGTTTCGACCTCCTCCCACCGAGTGTATCAGGTAAATGTCAACTAATTACTAAATAAAAATGTGTTCTGCACTATCTTTAAAATATTGATTTCTTAATTTTGGGTTGGAAAAGTGGGGGTCGTCTTGTACATGGGGGCGTCTTATTGTGGGAAAAATCCGGTAATCTCATCACTGAAGAGAATTTAGCTCTGAATTCCAACCCCATTTCCAACCAATATCAAGAATGGTCGCGTCTCCAGCTTTTGGCCTAAAGGTAGACAACTTCAGAAAGAATGAAAGGTTTTTGTTTGCTGGATGCTTTGGGGATACCTGAGGCCCCTTTAGGGTAAAACAAAAATGGTATAAGCAGCTAGAGAATGTTGGAGATGTCTGGAGAGATTAGTCAGACTATAGGGAATAACAGCCAATAATGCTGAAACAATACAAGTGATGGAGAATCGGCACAGATGGAAAGGTTATTCCCAAGAACCTCAGCACATGGTTGGGGACATAATGGAAGATTATATTTGCTGACTTACAAGGAGTGATAGTATAGACATGGAGCCCCCATTAAAGGTCAGAAAGCATTTAGAGGATTCAGAATAAGAAACACATGAGTTTGAAAACCAAAAGTCTTCCCCAAATTAGCAAAAATAGTCTATGATTAAAAGTTGCAGGATGTTCAGCCAGTAGCACTGGAACTCTCAATCCCTTTTCTTCATGCATTCTGGATATAGCTTCCTTTGGCGACAAAAAGTTTCCTTCTGATGAAGAGTGCTTGGCACCTCATCCTTTCATAAGTACATCAATTATACATCTGTTTTGCCCCTAAGAAAGTGCTACATTTGTTCATTTCAACTAGTAGAAGAGGGCTGGGGAGGGCAGGCAGTGGGAAGTTCTTTCTCACCAATATAATGCATAAGATTTCCCATCTAGTGGGACAATATTGGTGTGGGGAGGGCAGGCAGTGGGAAGTTCTTTCTCACCAATATAATGCATAAGATTTCCCATCTAGTGGGACAATATTGGTGTGGGTTTCTCTTGTAAAATATTATTCTTGTCCTATAAGGACACTCAGCTTTGTTTTGTCTTCTGAAATGAACAAATGTAGCACTTTCTTAGGGGCAAAACAGATGTATAATTGATGTACTTATGAAAGGATGAGGTGCCAAGTACTCTTCATCAGAAGGAAACTTTTTGTCACCAAAGGAAGCTACATCCAGAATGCATGAAGAAAAGGAATTGAGATTTCCTTCCGACTGGAGCAAGAAGGAAGAGGTTGAAGTGCATCCCTCACAGAGACAGGATGTGTCCCTAGCAGATTTCCAATAAGCCACTGTGACCTTTGGTTTAAGAGTTCTCCCTCTCTCTTCCTCTGGCCTAACATATTATAGATTCTTTCTTCACTGTAATACTGAGTCCTTCAGATTTAAATATAATAAAATGCCATATCACCAGGGAACATTAAAAACAAAGGAAGCTTCCTTCAGATGTGAAGAAGTCTTTTCATTTTCAAAATCTTCCTGCTTTCCATTCTTGAAGGGTGCGTGAAGACAAATTGAAAGAACTCAGAAGAATTCAGGAAGAACGGCTGAAGCTTGCTCTTGAGAGAGCAATTGCAGAACCAAAGAAAAGGGTTGGTAGTATTGCTTTAAAGATTATATGTTCTTAGATTGTGCCTTACTCAAACCTTGCTGATGGCATAAGAATGGAAGCTTGCCTAGCTACATAGTCAAAGCCTAAACTATTCGTACTTAAAAGTTTTTACTAGCATCTTATGTCTTACCTAATTTTGCATATTGTTGGCTTGTGAACTATGTGTCCTACTCAATTAAGGACAGAGACATGTTCCTATATACAGAGACATCCCACAATATAGTTCAGCAGTGGTCCCAATTTTTAAATATTTGATTTATAAATATTTGGCCAAAGACTGGTTTAAATAGATGCGCTATAGGAACAGGATTTAACCAATGAAGCAACATAGTCTACTATACTCTAGTGTTTTTTGAATGATGCCAAATAAAGTTATACTAATTATTCGAAAGAGATGCTTTACAATGCATGGGAGCACAGAGAGCACCCATTTGGGGATCATGAAGACATTTATTTGCAAGATTTGCTTGACTGTTTCAGAAGCTGCTCCCGGCTGTCGTCATGTGCATGTATCTTTAGCAGAGTGGCTGTGCATGTACACGCACATGCACATGGAGATAGGTAACAGTAACCTCTGAAGGAGCTGCACAAACTTGGAAAATATTGTCACTGTTTTAAGTTCGAAAACAGTTGCTTTGCATACAGTACTATTCATTGTAAAGCACCTCTTGAATACTCTGCTGTAATTCTCTATTATCTAGGGTACACAAATATGGTAATATGGTACACAAAGAAGAAAGGAAAGGGCAAATGGGGCCCACAATGAGGGTCCTTGCCTTACTGACCTTCCCACTTAGAAACAGTTTTTTTATTATTTTGATTCTTTCCCCTTACACCCACTAATCTGAGGATGACTATTTGGTTCAGCCACAGTATATTTTCTCAGTAAAGACCAGCCTTCCCACCCCTGACGCCTCCAGATCTGTTGGATTATAATCCCCTCATCTCCAGTCAACATTGCCAGTGGCCCAACATCATTAAAGAAAATACAGCCTTGGAAATTACTGTTGTATATGTCATGAGTGTGATGTATGTCATGAGTGTCAGGTGCCCCCTCCAAGTAGAGATGCACTAGGCTTAGCCAGAGTTGATAAATGCTCTCCTTGCCACAGATGTTGCATGGCTGGGTAGCGTCAATCCACACACATCAGACTGCAAACATCTGTTAAGAGACAGTGAGTCCCATCTTGAAAAGGCACATCTCTCCAATCCTGAAATTCAGTTTCCAGAACCAACAGTGACATTAGAAGTTTTCTAGTTCTTTGTATGCATGGAGGATTCAAACAGGACAAAGAATTGGGCCATACATGCAGCCTCATCATGGTTATCTCCAACCTTCATGTACTAAGGCAGGAGCTTTGGGGATATACTCACTTTCAGTTCAGGTCCCTGTGTGATCCAGGACCTAATAAAGCAAGGTCCTGGATTGTGCTGACAGTGTATCCATGTTCCATCTTCAAGCAGGTACAACTCACTTTCAGAACTTCTATCTGAACGCATGGACATTGGACAGAGATTAGGGCAGGGCTGTGTACTTATATCACTTCTTGCTTCACGTTGAATTCTCCATATATTCAGGCAAATACTTGAATTCAACTACTTAACCAAATTCAGCTTGTTCTCCCACTTTCAGTTCATTAGCAATCTTGTCCAAACTCAGAAAATTGGGTTAATTTTATTAACCATGGTACATGTGTTACGTGAACACAACAAAATTCACCTAAATGTAAAAGAAAATTATCCAATGTGGCACAAGAAATTCAAGATGCTGCAAAGCTGCTTGATCCTAGCTAAAGGAAAGTTAGTTTATGAATTCAGAATGTGCATGAATACATTTTTTCAAAAGGAAGACAACCCCAAATTTAAGACAACTCCCCCTCATACACACATACACGAGAAAATGATTCCATCAGTTTTTCTCAGTCTGGCTCCCTTTAGCCATGCAGACTTCAAAGTCTTGAATTCTCAGCAAAAACTATGCTAGCTGGGGAAATTGGGGAACTGAAGCACACACATCCAGAGGGCACTTAGATTGAGATTGGAGGGATCCAACAGGAGAATAGTTTGTCTTCATTATACAGATATAATTTTATTTATTTATTTATTTATATTTATATGGCCGTCCATCTCACAATAAAGTGACTCTGGGTGGCATACAACAAACTTAAAAACAATATATATAAACTAATATTAATGTTATTAATATTAAAAACTTTAAAATTATAAAAGGCACAAAATTAAGAGAATAAAAAAGAGACTAGGTGAACAGCAGGTATTAATTTTACACTGGAGCCATCTCAATATTTCGCCACTCCCCTGGAGTCTCCAGGCCTGATGACACAACCAGGTCTTGAGGGACTTCCGGAAAGTTAAAAGGGATGAAGCCAACCTCACGTCAGGGGGAAGGATGTTACATAAAGCAGGGGCCACAGCAGAAAAGGCCTGCTGCCTAGGACCCACCAAATGAAGCTCCCTAGCCAATGGGACCCACAGCATGCCCTCTCTGCTGGATCTGGTGGGACAGGTAAATGTAATTGGAGAGAGGGGGTCCCTCAAATAACCCAGTCCCAATGCAAGTATATCAGGTGAAATACCAAGTGATGCAGCAACACCTTTATCTGCACTGAATGAGTGTATGTGGGGATACTTTATCTCTTCCTGAAAGAAAATGACCTTACAACTGTGTTTGCACAAGCTAACTTCCACTGTTTTGTATCTAGTTCAGAACCTTAAAACTGGCATATAACTCAGCAGCCAGATTTGAAACAATTCAAAAATCACACTATCCCTCTGTTAAAAACATTGCATTGACTACCATCTGCTCCAGGAAAACTACAAGGGCTAATAATTATTTTTAAAAACCTTCTAAAGGTTGTGGGAGTCAGGTCACTTGGGAAAACACTTCTTTCTGCATTTCTTTCTCTGCCGGCACAAAAGAAATCATCACTGTTGCTGCAAATCTTTCGATGGCATTCTGAGCTGAGCAAGGATTTAGCTTCTTTGTCCACTTTTTAAAAGGCTGTTAAATTCACCTTAAGATCATAGTTTTGTTTTTATATTATTTGTTTTCTTACTAAACAACCTGTGACCCATTGGGTCATTTCAGAGATATTTCCTTACCTAAACAGAGAAACGTAATGACCAAGGGCAAAAAAGCAGTGGGAGTGTGACTTGCAACTTGCTGTTGGCTTCCCCATTGACTTTCCTTGTGGGAAGCTGGCAGGGAGTGTCAGAAATCCTTCCTTCCTTTCCCTTCCCCCCTCCCTCCCTTTCCAGATATAATATAGGCTTGCACCATTTGCCCTCCCCCCACAACCCTCAGAAGAATCCCCATGAAGCCGCCTCCTCAACTGACCCGCAGAACTGCCTGCCACTTTGCTGGGGGGAGATGGAACAAAGGGAGCCACAGACTGTGAGGAAAACTGCACCTCCGCTCCACATTCTGGCATGTCACCAAGGGCCCCCTCCCTCAAGGAAGAGGGCTTACCTGTTGACCACCAGCATCCCCCAGCCAGCCCTACCTTGCCAACAGGCATCCAAGTTTCTCCCTCATTCTTCCCTCAATGCCCATAGCCGTTAAGAGATTTCAAGTTTTCGCCTTGGTTCCAAAGCAGCCAATCACCACTCACCTGTCAGGTCTTGCCACCAGCCAATTGAGTGGAGAGGACAGTGGAGGTGACAGAGGGAGGCAGGAAAGAGGTTGGGGATTCGCCCATGACGATCATGTGACCTGGGCTGACCACAGCAGTGCAGCAGCACAGCAGTGCTGAAGCAGCCACAAATTTCCCAAATTTCAATCCCATGGGAGTGATGGGTCCCGGATTTTGGATGCATTCTGTAAGTTAGCCCATTTGAGGTACCTTGGTTCAAAAATTGTTGCCCTATGATGCACTGTTTCACCCAGTTGAAGGTTACAGACACAAGAGTTTTAGTAGTATATAGATTTCAGTTCTGAAAGATTAGAATATTATAACATAAATAAATAATACTGTAGACAGCGAGTGTCTAAAGAACTTATTTTTAATATAATCATGCAGACACCTAGTTTCTGGACCAATACAGTCACAACATAATCGAAGTAGGATATTTAATAAGATCTAGCCTTAAGATACATGTCCATGTTAATAGGGCCAAGTTAGTCATAACTACCTTGTCCTATGGATTTAAGTGGTCTATGCTAATCATCACAGTGTCTGGTTCCATCACCTTATCTTCAACTAATATTTCCAATCATGTCTCAGAAACAAAAGAATGTACAAACATTGCCAAAACTCGTCCGTGTGAAGCAAAGTATTTTCTAAATGTACATAAGGTGCAGGTTCCTTAAATTCCAGTAGTTGGGTGAGGTGTCCAGCGGTTGCTACATTATTGGGTTCCTGGTCCAAAAATGCTGAGCCCTTTTTGGACAACTCAGTGATTTTAAGCACTGAGGTGATTGTGTTTTGCGTCACAGAAGTTTAATGTATTCATTTCCTTCAGTTCTGGAGTTTTGTTCTAAGTAGATCTACCTAAAGGAATCCATTCCAAACATTTCTATGATTGCATAAAATAAAACTGAAATATTATCTATTAAACTTTAACAGGAAAACTAAGGCTGATTTTAAAAGTCCATGCATATGAACATTTGATACTTTCTGGCTTTCCTTTAGATGGGAAGAAAACTAGTGTACCGGTCACAGCCTCCAAAGACTAAGCAAGAAGGAGAACACATTACAGATGCAACTACAAAAAGTGAAGATGATTACTACTTTACTTGAATTTTTTTGCAAAACGTGTTTTTAGACTAGTTATAGCTCTTGCTCCTAGCATAGTGTAACAGAGACACATAAAGTAAATGGTGACAGAATAAATCTGATCCTGTTTGCTTTAAAACTTTTGAATTAAGACTAAATAATCCCAGTTTTAGGAACTATCAGACATATCACTTTTGTTGTTTATCTTCCATATTGATTATTTCTTTCAACAATATGTAGTTTTCTGTCCCCCCACAAAAAATTTAAAGTTACAAAACATGAATTAAAAAAAAAACTACAATTGAATATATATTTAACACAGTTTTAAAAAAAACAAGGTTTTCCAACATTATTCTCTCATTTCTCCATCTTCTTCTTCTTCCTCTACACCTCTTATATACAGAACATTGTTGCACCTGGCAATAAAGATATAGGTTATTTTTGCTATAATTCACATGAATTTAAAAGAAAACTGATTTCTATAGCTGGTTTCCATTCAAATATAATTTTTAATACTATATTTGGTGCTATGTTTAATTAATATTAAAATTGCCTGTTTATTGCATTTGCATCATTACTTTAGTACATTTTTCTATTGCTGTCAAATACACTAATGCACAAATTTCAAATTAGTATAAAAAAGCAATAAAGAAACAGTGTTTTATAAAGAATAAAATCAGGTGTGAGACAAGCAATTTTTGGCTCATGTAACAGTATTCTAGTATTCTGCTTTCCCAGTCCTGTGCCTTCCATTTTCACTTGTCATTAAAATCTTGGGGACCCAACTGGACCATATTGTGAAGGACAAAGGGAATGCAGGGGAGAAGAAGAAACAGTGCTTTCTGATTGTTCTAGGATAATCATCTAGGAGAAATTTCATCTAGACACTTAACAGAATATTTAAAATCAAGAGCTTATTCTATCCATAAAGTATTTGATTAGTATACATTTTCAGACATCAAGAAGCAGTGTTTTATAAAGAATGAAATCAGGTGTGAGACAAGCAATTTTTGGCAGTCCTCAGGTTACAGTAGCAATTAGGACTGGAATTTCCGTCACTAAGCAATGCAGTTGTAAATCATGTCATGTGACCTCATCACTTAGCAACAACAATTCCAGCAGTCCTGGTTGCCATTGTAACTCCAGGACCATGCAGATTGTTAAGCGAGGACCTCACACGACTGTGACATGGGAAGAGGCAGGAGTCTCAGTCAAGCAGGCCAGTGGGTGAGAGCTGTGGGTGGGCAGGTGCCACGGGCAGGCACTATGGAGTGCAGGCAGGTGGGTGCTGTGGGCAGGTGCTACAAAGCATGGGCAGGTGGGTGAAAAAGTGGTGGGAACAGGAGCAACCTGCGACTTCCTACTGGCTTTCCCATTGACTTTGCTTGAGGAAAGGTGGCAGGGAAGGTCACAAATGGCAATCACATGACCGTGGGGCAGTGCAACCGTCATAATCGCAAGCCTGTTGCCATGTGCCCAAGTCATGATCACATGACTGCAGGGACGCTGTGATGGTTGCAATTTCACAAACCAGTCTAAGTCCCCCATGTTCAGCACCGTCATAACTTTGAACAGTTGGTGAACAAGTGGTCATTACCCAAGGACTACCTGTGGTTGATAAATGTTATTTATTTGTTAGATTTATAATTCAAATTTTCTCCAAGAGTTTAAGGCAATTCACATGGAGGCTTCCTCTCATTTTATTACCACAATAATCTGGCAAGGTAGATTGGGACTAAAATGTAGCAGTTGGACCCACATTTTCTAATAAGCTTCCACAGCTGAAGGTGGATTTTAACTTGTCTCTCTTTGCTACTCATCCAACACTTCAACTACTATTACCACACAACTTAATTTTAACCCACTCATTTACATGCTGAAGTTACCTTATCAGAACTTCACCAAGATGTCCAGACAGCGCACCATCAATATATTCTTCTGTATTGGCAAGCTTTATGAAAATAAATGAATATTATTAGATGGGAGAGTTACACACATTCCTTTTAGAGAACACTTTCTACAACCCATTCTTAAAATTTAACAGAATTTCAAACATTTAGTATGCTTAGTTGGTGGTTCTCAAACTATGAAGACTTCTGGGATCTTATAAGGCGTCTATCATATGCATGAAATATAGAAAACATTTTTTTTTAAAAAGGAAGCATTACACAGATCTTCAGCTAACACATACGGTGATCAAGAAATATTTCATGGCCTGGTATGAGGTGGCAGGCAGAGAAAAAACAGGCTGGCTTAGGAGGCAGAATACAAGGAAGAGCACCAGCCAGTTAGGATTCCTCCTAGCCAGCACATTTCTCTCCCTTCCTGCATACAATATATGCCATCTATTCCTGCTGTTGCCACATTCCTGGCATCATGCCTGGCTGGGATCCATGTAAGCTGCCCATAAATGTTCTCATACCATAACAGTAATGCTGTTGTCTAGGTGCTGCCAGACCTACCCAGCTAACTGACGAGGCTCCTGGGGCATCCTGCCTCCTGCCACCCTTTTTCATATTTCCTTTCTTCCATAAATTTTGACACACCTCAGCCTTAATGATGAGGGCAGTGCCAACATACTTTTTTCTCCATCCCCTTTCCTCATTAGAAGGGCCATAAGGCAGAGGCTCCCTGCAGAAATGGAGGAGGTAGACCCTGGTCCATGCCTGCAGTCCCACGCAACCAACCAATAGCATCCCCACTGGCAAAGACCCCTTTGTCTGCTTGGTATCCACCGCTGCACACACACTCACCTGGGGAGTCAGTGCAGAACAGGCCCTTCGAGAGCCCTGGCTTTGCCTGTGCCTGCCTACACCCGGGCAGGGAAACAAGGAGAGTGCACTGGCTTCCCTAAACCAGCACAAAAGGCTCCTTGAGCCAAAAAAGAAAATAAGTACACAGGTGGGGAGTGTGTTTGGTCATTAAAAAATATTTATACTTTGTTTTTAACTTCCTTTATTTAACCTTTTCTGAACAAGTGTGTATATACGCATAGAGGAGGGGAGGAGTCTATGGAAGAGGAAGACAATGTCATAGTCCCTTGGGACTACCTCTGTAGGTCGCTAAAAGATTTCCTTTCCTGAGCAGGAAATAAATATTTATTTGTACTTATGTAATACTACTTTTCAGATGATGCATGTTTAATAAAAAACAAACTCATTTAAAAGCATCATTCATGATTGAATTCACAGCTTTTTGACTTTTATCTTTTATTTCAGTCAATAGATATACCAAGTAGAATTACTATCATATAGGGCAGGGGTTCTCAAAATATGGCCTGTGGGCTAGATACAGCCCGCCAGGGTCATTTATCCAGCCCACCCGCCTGATTGGCCACCGCTGCTGCCTGTCAGAAGCAGAAGTGTCGGGGCTGTGTCAGGGGCTGCAGGCAATGCACGAGGAGGGAGATCGCAGAGCCGGACTATTCTACATGACAGGTATGCCGGGTCCGGCGGCTCTCCTCCTCTCCTCATACTCCGTGGGAGGGATCCTCTGTGCAGGGTGATCGGCGGGGTCCAGGGTGCCCTATTACTATACTTTTTCAAACTATAGTTCGGCCCCCCAACGTTCTGAGGGACCGTGAACTGGCCCCCTGTTTAAAAAGTTTGAGGACCCCTGATATAGGGGTTTGCAAACTTTTTTTTAATGTTACAAAGGGCTTCACACTCAAAAACGTAGGGGATCACTGTCCTGAATTTAATATACAATTCAATTGTGAAAAAGTGAATTTATTATTTAAGAAAACTCTTGCTGTACCTCCTAATAATACATACGTGTACATGCAATTCTATGTAGGCTAGCAAGCAGTCCGGCACCAGGTAGAGAGATCACAGCCGCCTGCTCATTTTCCATTCTGGCCATAGAAGAAGAGTCCCCTCTTCTTCATCTATCATGTAAATACAATAGGCTGGTGGAGTTGATAATTCTGTTCTTCCTCTACCAATCAGCTTAGTAGAAACCGGGGTTTTTTTGGGGGGGGGGAGTGTTGGTAAACTAAGAATCTAATTTGTATTTCAATGTTATCCACAAAGAAAACCTCCCCTCCTCCAAATCCAGGATTTGGTTCATAATTCTTACAGACGTCCATGAGTTTATAAGGGTAGGTTTGTGGATGTTACATTTCAAATATTTTAGTTTACTTTGTTAGTAATAACACTGTACGGTATGAACACTGCAAAGTATGAACACTGCAAAAGTACAAACAACAAAGCATGAATCCTAAGTTAAATTGCCAATAAAATGTAGAGATTAACCTGATTGCTAAACTTAGCAATTGGGCTTTGCATTTCGTTGTTTGCTTTTTGCAATATTCATATAGTTCAATACTATATTTGCATAGATTAAGCCTCAATTTATTTGCTCAAATGTAATCCCTTACTGTACTCTGGTACAGCACAGAGGCAGCATCTTCTCCAGCTGCATAACATGGATATTTTCTTCCAGCCTGACTTACCTGCATATTCATGTAGCCATCAACCGATACAAGGTAGCCCTTGTACTCCATTCCCCACTTCAATTTCACCATTACTGGTTTCCCAGTCAGCCCATTTAGGAATGGCTTTGGATTGAGAGGCAAACTCTGCATGGATAATGAAATATAAAATCAGCCCCCCACTAGTTAGACCAAACTCTTATCTAGATTAGAGTTTGATTTCTAAGGTTTATCAATAACAAGTTTAAGATAAAGACTATAGCATTTCAACAACTGTTGCTGAGAGATACCTTTAATTCTATAAATGCCATATAGGCATCTTGACTTTTAGGAACTTTTATTCTTATGACAGCCATAACCCAACCTACTGGTCTCAATAACTGAGACATTATTTCAATTCAATTAACTGAGACAATTGGGGAAGGGTGCTCTAAAAATCTGTCTAATCCTCTTAAAATTGTCCAAACTGGTGGGCATAATTACATGTTGTATTACCTTAGTGAATTCAGAGCTAACTTCTTTACGAAGATGTGCTGTTTCCTCCACCTTAAGTCTTTCACTATTCACCTCAAACTTGAGTTCTAGCACCATGGTACCATCCATGATACACCTTTAGCAGGCTTTATCTTACTGGCTTTTTAAGCTTTAGCTAAACAAGCCCCAAACACTGTGACAAGAACTCCCTCCCTCCCTTTCTCTCTCTTTTTTCTCCAATTTATATAGCCTCCCATCTCACCACAGGTGAGTCTGAGAGGCGTACAGCAAAGCTAAAAACAGTCAACTATATATATACTGTATATTACAGTATTCTGACTGTACTCAAGCCACATATTTGCCTGAAGGCATCCTAACACTAGGAATTTTATTTTTAATCCCCCAGGAAGGGTACACTGAGAGTCCCTCTCCAAAGGAGCTCCATCTGATGGGACCCAGGCGACATGCCTTTTCTGCTGTGGCCCCTGCCCTTTGGAACATCATTCCCGCCCCACCCGAAGTGAGGTTAGCCCCATCTTTGTTAGCCTTCTGGGAGGTCCTTAAAACATGGTTTTTCCATCAACCTCGGGGTTCCCGTGGGGAGCCTGCAAGGTGGTTGCATGAAGTCAAGTGACTGTTCTCCCACAATCTTGGGTTTTATGTTTTTTATTCTATTTACGCCTCATTGTTTTAAGATTATGTAGTTTTAACTGTTGTTACGTTTGTATGCTGCCCAGAGTCACGTTTTCGTGAGATGGGCGGCTATATAAATATGCTAAAAAAATAAATGTACGTATGTTCCGGCATGGTGTAAGCAATAAAAGTTGCAACTTCCCTGAAAAGTAGAGCCCATTCTTCTCCCCACCATATACACAGACACACACCCACACAGAAAACTAGGAATCTGCAAAAATCAGGACAGTCCATTAGCCATTCTAGCTCGGTACTGTGGAAAACAGCCTTTCCCAGCCTGGTGGGTCCATCCAGCTAGGAGTGATAAGAACTCTACCCCAACACATCTGCTGGGATAAAAGCATATTAACCTGCGACGGTTGGGATAACCCGCAGCACCCCGCCAAAACTGCAGCCAAGAAACTCTTCCTAAGCCGCGGTCGCAGATGCACCACCCCGAACCCGGGACCTTCCGAACGCGCTCCACTTCCCCCTCCCCTACTCACCATAGCAACCCGGCCAGGCGAGGGGCGGCTGCGACTGCAAAAATTACTCGCGGGCAGCACGTGCGCCCGCCAAACTTGCAAAAGAAAAAGCCGGGAAGTGATGTCACAAGTCTTCTCTTTCCTCGAGCAGAGACGCCTTCCTGTTGACCTTTCACCTGCACGGAATAACGTTCCCTCGTCCCGCTGATAGACTTGCACATTTTCCTATCTCTATGGTCCCAGGCGAAGGCGGGAAGAAAGGGCACGCTCCGATAGGGGAGTTTCCAGAGACTAAGAGGAAAGGCGGGGTAGAGCGGCTGAGTTTGGCTGAAGCAGAAGAGACAGTAGAGAGTGACTGGCTGGTTGTGTGAGAGAGCCTCGATGAGAATGCCTTTAATCAGTGCCATTGGCTGATTTCTTACGCGGTACAGTTAGAGTCCTCCGGCCCTTGGTATCCAGATTGCAAAAACGGGCAGTGCACGTTATTAGTGAAAGTAGAAAGTCTGTTCTGCTTTAGGCTGAAACTAAGCGCAGTTGCCAGCTACGATGGTGCATAACTTTCTCACTGGAGGATTTAGAGGATTTTTGCTAAGAAGATTCCTTCTGGCTTCCCTGTAATTGTGGAGCCTGTGGAGCGGGACCAGGGGATGCAATTGCTCTAATGTTCACTGTTGTGCACCAGTTTATAAAGACCTGTACCTTTGAGCAGTGAATGACTAATTATTAATGGTATAGTCGTGGGCATGTTTGCTTCAGGTTTTTCCACGCATCCTCATCACCATGGTGGAAAGACTTATTTCATTGGTTGCAGAAGCAGCACAATTTATGATATAATTTCCTCCTGGTCCTAAGAGAGAAAAGAAGCACAGCAAAGTGGCTGTCTGGATAAGCCCTTAGAAATAAGCTTCATATAACCAGTAGAGCATTATCCAAGAGGACAATCTAGAGTATGCTGAGGAGGAGCCTTTAAATGAGATGGGCAAGGTTGGCATTATGCTCTGCTCCAGTTGTCCCAGCAAGTCTCCTGTGGGACTGCCCCCACAACTCAGTGCTATCACTGGGTGTTATGACTCCAGGGTCATTTGGCTATTAATGCAAGAAAGAGCAGACACTTGCATAGCTGATTCCTTCTCTGGGGGGAGGGTTGGACATGGGGATATCAATCTCATGGAAGATTCAGTGTGGATCTTCTAGGGCAGTGGTTCCCAAACTTTTCTATGCCCCACACCCCTAGGAAATGTTTGATTAATGTTCGCACTCGATACAAAAGTAATATCACATTTGAAGATGAAGAAGCCTAATTTCTAATGCGGATGAACAAATTGTACTTAAAAAAATAAGCTTTTAACTCAGTGCATAAAATTGTCACACTCCCTAAAATTCCATCTCACACCCCATGGGGGTGTGGGCACCCCAGGTTGGGAACCCCTGTTCTAGGGGATATTTATTTCCATTGGTTAAAAAAAATAAACCTACAAAATATTTGTCCCTTAAAGATTCCAGAAGACTCATGTCAGCTCCTTCTCTCACTTTACCAGCCTGCATGGCCTTCAAATGTATGGACTTCAACTCACAGAATTCTCTGCAATGGTCATCCTCCCTCAGAATTCTGGGAAAGATTAAGTACGTTAAGGAATCAAGCAATCTTGTAACATTACGAATTTATATGGGGTATTTGATAGCAACAATGGAAATACTTTCATTCCTGAGCTGTACTTGTTTCTGTTTTCAACTAATTGTGGTGCAAGTTGTATCCTCTAAGGTTGCCTCCAATCTGGACAATATTTAAGAACATAATGATTAATGGTCATATTTTATTTGTTCCATCAAAAAAAATTGTTAGCGTATGAATGGCTGTGGTAAGAAATCTTTGCATCTGTTTGCTGTGATCTTGTACAGTGGGGGCACTCTGGCAAGGAACATCTATAAAGCTTATGTATATGAGCTTACTTTTAATTGTCAAGAATAAATTTATTGTGCCAAATTATTTCTACTGGAAATGACCTTGTATTACTATTTTTTTATAGTGTGTGTGTATGTCCGTAGATATAAACATAACATCTGTGCCTTGCTACTGCAGTTTAAAGATTAAGCAATATATGATGCACTATTATTAATTTGCAGCAAGTTAGATTTCTGGTACAGTAGATTTGTTGTGCTTGTGAGAAACATTAGATCCATGGCATCTTGCAGTATGGAATGCCAAACATGTTTCTAAAGATTGTAGGTTACAATGAGTCACTGGTCTCTTGCATCAAGTGGAGCCAAAAGCAAATGACCCAAGGTTACATAGATCTTATATGGAATGTTGATATGTATAAGAGCATGCACACATTCTGTAGAGAACCCAAATACATTATAAATGATAAGGATGCAAGATATCAAGAACTGAGGCATGGGTACCATTCAAAGTGTGAAGACACTACAATAACATTCTTTGAAATGCAACATAGCAGCTTTGATATGCAAAAAGTGTGAAGATGCTAATTGTTATTTTAACAAGCAAAAAATCAGAAGTCTAATAGCACCTTTTCTGGCTAATGAATTGTATTAAAAGACATAAGCTTTCATGAGCTACAGATCACTTCATCAAATGCCATGGGGTGGCTAGACTGAGGCAGGATTTAAATTGGGATGAGGTGGGTGAAAGAAGGAAAAGAGAGAAGAAAGAGTGGCTATGTGAGACAGATTACCTTATCAATTAGCAATTATAACGTTCTTTAAAAAATCTACAGTATTGTGTTTGTTGAGACCTTCAGAGATAGCCTGAAACCTTTTGAAACATGTGAGTTCAACAATCTCTAGCTCAGTTGTGCTGGGAAGTTAATTTTTTCCAAGATGAGAATGAGATCTGTAATGGGGTGTCCTGGGAAGTTAAAATGCTTTGATATTACTTGGTCCTTGCTTGAGTCCTGATGCCAAATTTATGTTCATTAATTCTTTTTGCAAAATTCTGTCTTTGTTCTATGTAGAATCCAGAGGGGCATTGCCTATATCACATTAAAGAAGCATGGGAAGGTGCTTCTAATCCTGTATACAAAGATGTTAGGTGATGGTGCTGTTGGTGTAAATGTGAGGCATTGTTATTCTAACGAGCTGACTGTATACTTAGATGTAGAGAGAGAGAGAAGCAGTCACTACACAGCCTTGAATCTGTTATGTTTCACTAAAAACTTAAATTCTATAATATTAGGGTTAATTGACAAACCCTATAAAGAATTCTCACAATTAAATGAACAACTAAAGAATAAATGCTACTCTGATTACATATCATGAAGTCAACTAACTACTGTTATAACAAGCATAATGTGGGGTTTTTTTGGTTTCAATTCTATTTCATCTCTCTATAAGAAAGATAAGATGAAAAAACATACAACTTATTATTAAATCTTAGAAACTATGCATTGTGCTGGTTTCTATAGATAACAAAACTCCAGAGGTTTCTTCACAAATCTTTCCAGAATAACTATCCAATCTGAAAAAGGTTGGATCAGTTTGTGGTATCACGATCTTTCTAGGCTCATTTCAACTCAGGGCAGTTTCATAAGGTGAAACTTGGAGATCAAAATTAGAGAAAAATATTCATCAACTTGATATGTCAACATGAACCCAACTTCAGGAATGTGTAAATATAATGTTGGCAAAGAAATAGCGCTATGGTATTTATGGGCTTTCCACATGTTAACTGCTTAGCACTCTATCAGACATGAATGAAAAAAGCCATTTGATTTATTCACTGAAGACTAAAAATTCAAGATTTTGCAAATAGAGCCTAGTTTTGATTATATCATATCATATCAAGCTATAGCAAAATGCACTTTATATTTGTGTACAAACTGAAAGCTTGGGCAGAGGTAGATCAGTGGTAGAAAAATCTTTTTTTTTTTCCTCAGAAATAGGACTGTATTGATGCTTGATTTTACTGTGCAACAAATTTGACCTCTCTGGTGGAAATGTAGAGCAGGCCCACATTTAAAAAAAGGAAAGAAGTACAAAATTGACGTATTAGAGCCAGATTATAGATACTATATTAGAATGGATTAGAGTAGATTAGACTAAGTCAGCAGGATAATTTGAAAAGAGTTGTTCTCAGAAATATCTGAGATATAAAATACAAAAGGAATAAGCTATTATGTTGTGTGGTAAATGTGAGGAGAGAATGCAATCAGGTGTACTACATGTTACAAAGCAGTCTTGTAGCATGGTTGACAACTGTTGCAATGGTGCAAATGGTTTGCACCATTTGTAATCCACCAAATCAAATGTAGAACACCAAACAAATATTAGTACCCTTTTTGTGCCAGGGGTTGCAAAAAGAGGAATTCATCCATAAACATATAGGCTGCAATCCAAGGCTTTGTAGCTATGTATGTAGCTTTCTAGCTATGTATGTAGTTTTGTAGCAAGAGGTGATCACAAGTCCTGCAGACCTGACTGCAAGGCAATAGAATAATAAGAGATCTACAGATCCTTCCCTGCTTCACAAGACTGAAAAGAGGGAACTTGGGCTTGTCCAAACAAAAGTGTAATATGACAGAAAGGATGGAGGAAGGCAGCTGACAAGAATCTGTGTAAAGTACAGTGTGGTTTCTCTAAAGCCATCTGTTTTTGTTTCTATGGAGGCAAGGGTAATAGAGGTGGAAAGGGCTCCTTTGACGGGCAGATTCCCAGGACCTCCCTTCTTAAATACCAGGTGGATTGCTCTCTTCTTTGAATCTATAATGGACATTCCAAGTGACCCATTTATAAATGTGTCAATCAGGATAACTTCCTTGGCTTAGCCAAATGTAGCCACTTTCACATGGAAATAATGCTAACACCATAATGTGCTATTTGTGCTCAAATGGATTACACAAGCAAGACCTCTGCCCGGCCTGATATTATTATATCAATAGGACATTCCTTTTCCTTCGAAGCTTAAAAATCCATCAAAGAAACTTAATTCCAATGATACTGCAAGCCGTTTGTGTGAAACTGTCAGTTTCCTTGCATAAGTACTGTGAACTTTAATTTGCTTGTTACACTAAAGCGTCTACAGCCACTGTGTCAAAAGGTGAAAACAAAGCAAAAGAAAACAAAACAAAAAAACAGCCTCTCATCAGCTTCAGACTTTTATTGTTTCAAATGCTAGGGTTTTTTCTTTTTTAAGGAAAAAAACAATGCTACATGATTACATCATGGTCCTGCTGAAATCAGTACTGTATAAAGACTACTGTGGGCTTCTAACTGAGTGTTTGAATAATCTTTCCAATAGGTTTCTGGAAAGAAAAAAGCATTCTTAGGGTCATTTAAACTGACAGTTGGTAGTTTCAAACAGAAAATGCATGTATATTCTGCATTTCTCTCTTGCATATGTGGTTTATGGTCATACAGGCCATATATAATAATAATTATTTTTATTTTTATTTTATATAAAATAAAATTACACACACATACACAGACACACACCTGGAAAAGAATTCAGCAGGTAGTGAGAAAAGAGTACATTACCCATCTGTCTCTGCAGAAACAGTTGATGTATTGGTGCTATATAGCCACTTCTCATTTTAACCTTTCCTGATATTTTTCCATAGTTTGACACTCATTGTTAAAAGATAACACACTAATTCTCAGGGGGTATTCAGTGACAATATTAATAAGCAAATAATTCCTTTGCCAATCTTCAACCTTAGCGAAGGTAGTGATTCCAACAGAAGACTCTGTCATATCATTGTCACCAGTGTCAGGTTCGGTCAGCACGAGGTTTCAGGGAAGCACGGGGCTGCAGGGAAGCTCGCAACCAGACCACGCGGAATCCACCGGCGGTAGCTAGCGGGGAAAAGAGGAACCGAAAGCGCCGCTAATTAACGAGCCACCTGCGGCCAGCTAAACAGGAAAACCGCAGCGGAAGCTTTTAATTACGAACTGATAACGGCGCGAGCAAGCAAGGAACGGGGCCGCAGGGCAGCGAAACAAGATCGCA
This sequence comes from Python bivittatus, assembly GCF_059951505.1. Classification (NCBI taxonomy): domain Eukaryota; kingdom Metazoa; phylum Chordata; class Lepidosauria; order Squamata; family Pythonidae; genus Python; species Python bivittatus. The sequence continues at coordinate 30,278,556 of NW_028277058.1, read as the reverse complement.
ACGCAGCACAGAACCCGCGGGTCTGCACGTAGCAGGGAGGGGCCAACCCAGCCGGAGGGGGACTAGCAATCAAGGACAATGGACTCTGACCGACCCTGCCATCATGAACGATCAGGGGGGACATTGGGGGGCCTAATTGCCCACAGCCGCAACGCGATCACGAGGCGGGAAAAAGCGCGGGAAGGGGGGAATATAACAAGTGATGCAATTGTACCAAGCCAGTCCTGGCTTTGCTTGTGACTACTACGTTACGCATGAGTAAACCTTCTTTGTGAACCACACGTGTCACGAGAGTTTCTCTGTCGAACGGGGCAAATCTCACATAAAGCCAGGACTCACCGTCAGCGCTACCCGGTACCACCGAGGAGCGTTTTCTTTCTCAATACAGGCATGACCGGCGACGAGGAATCCGTGGGTCAGCTGGAGCGCGAGGGATCCAGGCTCGCGGAAGGGCGGTCGGAGCCGCCCGGGAGCGACGGGGCAGCGGCCAGGGCCGGGCGCACTCCATCCGAGCGGTGGTCGATGGGCGTGAATCAAGGACCAGACGATTCGGGCGTTACGATGAACCGGGGTTCGGGGTTCCGGAACCGAGAGTGGAGCGAGAAATTCGCCCGACTAGAGGAGAGAGTCGAGCGACGCCTAGACGCCGTGGAGGCGATGCTCCAGACCCTACTGCAGAGAGTGGGGCCACCGGCGGTAAACGAGGAGGCGAGCGACAGGGGGGCGGTCCGACACCCCCGCCGGCACCACCCACGGCGCCCCGGTCGGAGGACCAACGGGCGGCAGACGCCCTGAGACTTCGAGGTATCACTGGGAAGTTCTCAGGGGACCCCGAACAGCTGCCGCACTTTCTGACGCACGTCAGGGGGTTCATGCAGAGGGGTGGTCACCTATTCGCTAGAGACGAGGACAGGGTATCCTACGTGGCCGAGCTGCTAGATGGCCAAGCCGCCAGCTGGGTGATCGGGCTGTACGATGCCAACGCGGCGGAACTACGGAGTTTCCCGGACTTCATGCAGGCGCTCCGGGACAGATTCGAGGACACATTGAGCGCCAAGCGGGCGGAGGACGACATCCTACAATTCAGGCAGCGGGGCAAATCGGTATCGGAATATGCCCTGGAGTTCCGGAGGTTGGCCGAGAAGCTCGCGGACTGGCCGGAGTCCCTGAAGGTGAAGTATTTTAAGAGGGGACTCAACCCAGAGATCCTGGAACGGGCACTGGGGCGGGACGACCCGGCCACAGTGAAGGATTGGATCTGGCTGGCCGGAACGGCGGAATCGGCGTGGCGGCAGATCCAACAGAGCACAAGACGACGGGACCAGACGAGGGACCGGCCGAGGGAGAGGACCCCGAGGAGAGACGGAGCGGTCGACGGCAGTCCACCGGGAGGCGAGAGGCGACCAGAGCCCCGAATCTGTGTTTCCGGTGCGGAGGCAGAGGCCACCGAGCGGCGCAGTGCCCGACGGAGCGGGAAGGCGCCCCACCACGGCCCGAAGTCAAAACCCCGCGTGCGAACGGGAAAAGGACCGGTGACCGACCGCGGAAGGGGGCAGTGGCGGCGGTGACCGAGAAAGGACGCGGGGGGTGGTCGACCCCGGAGACAGCATCCTCCGGAGAGGACTCGGAGCCGGCGGGAAACGAGGCGCGCTCGCACTGAACGGCGTCCCAGTGCAAGCAGGGGAGTCGAGGCGCGCGGACCCAATAGGAGACGAGGACTGCCCACCGTTCCGGGTGAGGATACACGTCCGGGGGGTGAGATCCGGAGGAGGCGCAGCTACGGGCGCTACTGGACTCGGGCTGCACCCACTGCTTGATGCACCCAGCGGTGGTCTCGGGGCTCGGGCTACAGCTGAGGCGCCTCCGGGAGCCCATTTCATTCAGCCAGTTAGATGGCACGCTGGCAGGGGGGGGACCAGCTCAGTATTACACCGAGCCGGTCCAGATGACGATCGGGAGTCACCGGGAAGAACTGAGGTTCGTGGTGGTCCCGGTGGCCGACTACGCGGTGGTACTCGGCTTGGCGTGGCTGCGGCGGCGGAACCCACGAGTCGACTGGACGGCGGAGGCAGTGCGGTTCGGGGTCGACAGACCGGCGAGGGGCGAGAGCAGAGGGGACCGAGCCGTGGAGACGGAGGCAGCCGCAACCACCGGCGGGCAAGCGGAGGGTCCGGGACACCGGGAGACGGGACGAGAGCAGATGGGGCCCGAGACCCGGGCGGCGACAGCAGCAGCAGCAGCAGCAGCAGCAGCGCCGGGACCCCGGAGACCCGCCACGATCCCGAGGCAGTATCGAGACCTGGCGGCAGCGTTCGGGGAGAAGGAGTCTGACCAGCTCCCACCACACCGGCCCAGTGATTGCGCCACCGAGCTAGAGCCAGGAGCGACCCTGCCTAAGCCAAAAATGTACTCCCTGTCGAGGAGGGAGATGGGAGCCCTGCGCGAGTTCATAGACAAGAACCTAGCATGGGGATTCATCCAACCCGCGAAGTCACCATTAGCGGCCCCGGTGTTATTCCGGGAGAAGAAGGACGGCTCGCTCCGTATGTGCGTAGACTACCGGGGGCTGAACGCAATCAGCACGGAGTACAAATACCCCCTCCCCCTGATGAAGGACTTGATGTCGCATCTGTCGAAGGGGAGGGTGTTCACAAAACTGGACTTGCGCGAAGCCTACTTCAGAGTTAGGATCCGCGCAAAAGATGAGTGGAAGACGGCGTTCAACACCCCGCTCGGAAGCTACCAGTTTTCCGTGATGCCGTTCGGATTAAAAGGGGCCCCGGGGGTATTTATGCAGCTAATTAATGAGGTGCTGCACGACCTACTCTACCGGGGCGTCCTGGTCTACCTGGACGACATCCTCATCTACACCGAGACCCTGGCGGAGCACGTGAGCCTGGTGCGCACGGTGCTCCAGAGACTACTGAAGGCACAGCTGTACGCAAAGCTCTCAAAATGCAAGTTCCATCGAGAGCAACTAGACTACCTCGGCTACCGAATATCCAGCCGGGGAATTGAGATGGACCCGGCGAAAGTAAGGGATGTCCTGGGCTGGGAAGCGCCGCGAACCCGGAGGCAACTCCAAAGCTTCCTAGGGTTTGCGAACTTCTATCGTCAGTTCATCCCGAACTTCGCCCAAATCGCCCTTCCCCTAACCGACCTGCTAAAAACCAAGGGCACTGGGAAACCCCCCAAGCCCAGCATGGCACTCGCGTGGACTGCAGAATGCCAGGGGGCGTTTGAGGAACTAAAACAGCGGTTCACCGCGGAGCCGATCCTGCGCCATCCCGACCCAGACCGGCGGTTTATAATCCAAGTGGATGCATCAGACGTGGCAACGGGAGCAGTCCTGCTCCAACCCAGCCCGGAGGGGGCCATCCACCCGTGCACCTACGCCTCCCGCAAATTCACCGAGACGGAGAGGAGGTGGATGGTGTGGGAGAAAGAGGCGTACGCGGTCAAGTGGGCGCTGGCCACGTGGAGGCATCTACTGGAGGGGGCAACTGAACCGTTCGAGGTGTGGACGGACCATAAGAACCTCGAGGCCCTGAAGACCCCGCGTAAGCTATCCCCCAAACAGGCACGGTGGTCCCAATACTTCGGGAGGTTCAGGTTCACACTGAAACACATCCCCGGGAAGCGCAACTTCTTAGCGGATGGACTGTCTCGCATGCCCCAACACGCCAGCCTACGGGAGGAGATCGTGGACTCCGTCATCCCCGCCAGCAGGCTGGCTGCAAAGGCGGTGACCCGAAGCCAGACCAAGGGGGAGCGACGGGACGCGGCGTCTGAAGTAAGGCAAGGGTTCGTGGAGGCAGCGGAGCGGGACGGTTGGCTCAAGCAGAACCGAGAGGCGCTAACCGGCCGAGAGGGGTTGTGGTGGCACGAAGGAAAGCTGTACGTGCCCGAGGGTTGCCGACGGGAGGTCATGGAGAGAGCCCACGACAGCCGGAGCGCGGGGCATTACGGCTTCGTAAAGACGCTCCACTTAATCCGGCGGCAGTTTTGGTGGCCCACGCTCCGGAAGGACGTGGAGGCGTACTCGGGGGGTTGCCCGGTGTGCGCAACGGCGAAAGGAGCCAAAGGCAAACCTAGAGGCCTACTCCAGCCGGTAGCGGAACCCGACGGCCCTTGGCAAGAGGTCGCCATGGACTTCATAGTGGAGCTCCCGGAGAGTAAGGGGAAGACCGCCATTTGGGTGGTCACGGACTTATTCTCCAAACAAGCGCACTTTGTAGCGTGCCGGCGAGTCCCCACGGCCGAGGGGCTGGCGAAACTGTTCGTGCAACATGTCTACCGACTCCACGGCGCACCTCGACGTATCGTCAGCGATCGGGGCGGCAACTTCATCGCGCGGTTCTGGCGGGAGTTCCTGAAGCGGGTGGGGACGAAACAAGCCCTATCCTCCGCGGCGCACCCGCAGACGGACGGAGCCACGGAACGCCTGAACGGGGGGCTCGAACAGTACCTGCGCTGCTACGTGGGGCACCAACAGGACGATTGGGCGGAGCTACTACCATTCGCGGAGGTGGCATACAACAACGCCGTCCACAAGAGCACCGGGTTCTCTCCGTTCAAAGTAGCCACCGGGAGAGAATTCGTCCCCATGCCGGAGCTGCCTCAGCCGGAATCCCAGATCAACTCCCTGGACGCCTGGTTCGCCCAAATCGACGAGACCCGGCGAGCGGCGCACGCGGCATTGCAAAGAGCCAAAGCCGACTACAAGAAGCACGCGGACCGCAAGAGGCTCCCCGAGGAAAAGTGGAAAGTGGGGGACCAGGTGTATCTGTCAACCAAAAACCTAAAGACGCACCAGGCATCGAAAAACTCAGCCCGAGGTTTGTGGGGCCGTTCCCCATTTCGGAGATCATCAATCCGGTGACCGTCAGGCTGACGCTCCCGAAAAGCCTCGGGAAGATCCACCCGGTGTTCCATTGCAGCCTGCTAAAGTTGCACCAGCCGGGGAACGCCTGGCACAAGGCGGAGGGAGCACCACCACCCATCATGGTCGGGGGGGAGCAGCATTTCGAAATCAACCGGATACTGGACGCCCGGAGGCACAAGGGGCAGACCCAGCTCCTAGTGCAATGGAAACATTTCCCCAAGTCCCACAGCGAATGGGTGAGTAAAGCCCACATAAGGGCGCCGGACCTAGTGCGGGACTTTTACAGTAAATACCCCGGGAAGCCGAAATAGGACCGAGGGGGGGAGTTGTCGTCAGGGGGGCGGCATGTCAGGTTCGGTCAGCACGAGGTTTCAGGGAAGCACGGGGCTGCAGGGAAGCTCGCAACCAGACCACGCGGAATCCACCGGCGGTAGCTAGCGGGGAAAAGAGGAACCGAAAGCGCCGCTAATTAACGAGCCACCTGCGGCCAGCTAAACAGGAAAACCGCAGCGGAAGCTTTTAATTACGAACTGATAACGGCGCGAGCAAGCAAGGAACGGGGCCGCAGGGCAGCGAAACAAGATCGCAACGCAGCACAGAACCCGCGGGTCTGCACGTAGCAGGGAGGGGCCAACCCAGCCGGAGGGGGACTAGCAATCAAGGACAATGGACTCTGACCGACCCTGCCATCATGAACGATCAGGGGGGACATTGGGGGGCCTAATTGCCCACAGCCGCAACGCGATCACGAGGCGGGAAAAAGCGCGGGAAGGGGGGAATATAACAAGTGATGCAATTGTACCAAGCCAGTCCTGGCTTTGCTTGTGACTACTACGTTACGCATGAGTAAACCTTCTTTGTGAACCACACGTGTCACGAGAGTTTCTCTGTCGAACGGGGCAAATCTCACAACCAGTTCATTTCCTGGTTCAGCATGTCACTGCATCCTTGCCACTAACTCCTTTAAAAGGTTTAGTAAAAATGGAACTCAAAGTGGCATGTTCAAATGAGCATGTCACCATGTCTAATCCATGTTTCTAAAGCAAAAAAAATCACAGATTGATAATATCCCCAAAGATCTCTGTATCTTTCATTAACTTGCTCATTTTTAAAGCTCTATATGAGCAATAATGTTTTAATTTTATAAGGAACTTTTATAAACATTTTATACATATTTTTAAAGTTGTCCTATAATTCCAATAAGTAAGGCATAAGCAAGAAGAAGTAGATCACCATCCTTCTAACGATGTTCTGGCTGGACAGGAGTCTCGCTCTTAGTGTAAAAACTCGAGGTCGTGGTGTATGCATTTATATCAATAACAGATGGTGTATTAACTCAAAAGTGGTTTCAACTTATTGTTTGCTGGGTGGAGAGTTGTTGACTATCAGATGTAGATCTTTTAATCTGCCCAGAGAATTTACTGTTATTATTATTACAGCTGTGTATATACCCCCCTCTGCAAATACGAAGGAGATTTTGAAAGCACTTTATCACACCATGGGTGACTTGCAAACTATCCACCCAGAGGGTGTGTTTATTGTACTTTGAGACTTTAATCAGGCTAATTTGAAAACAGTCCTCCCTCATTTTCATCAATATGTGGATTTTGCAACTAGGAGTAGGAACACATTGGATTTAGCCTGTTCTAACATCAAGAGTGCATTTAAGGCTTTCCCCCACCCCAATATTGGTTCCTCAGACCATCTCACTGTAATGCTAATTCCAGCGTATAGGCTTTTGTTAATCAGAGAAAAACCAATTGTGAAACAGGTGAGAGTTTGGCCAGATGGAGCAATGGAAGCATTAGAAGGATGTTTTGAGTGCGCAGACTGGGATGTGTTTAGGGAAGCTGCAACGAATAACCAACATATGAATGTGGAGGAATACATTTCATCTGTAACTGCATACAGTATATTCAGAAGTGTATGGAGGATGTCAATGTTACTAAGAACATTATCATATGGGCAAATCAGAAAGCTTGGATGACTCATGAAGTACAGTGATACCTCAGGTCACGAACTTAATTCGTTCCGTGACTCTGGTCGTGACCCGAATTGGTCGCGACCCGAATCAAATTTTCCCATAAGGTTCAATGTAAATACGGTTAATCCGTTCTGACCCCTACGAATTTGATCGCCAACCGATTTTGGTTGCCAACTGAATCAAATTTTCCCATAAGGTTCAATGTAAATACGGTTAATCCGTTCTGAAAGATATGTATTTCTTTTTTAAACCACAAAAATATGACACAAAGTACAGTACAGTACACTATGAAGAGAGAGAACGCTAACCTTGCTTGAGGTGTGGAGGACAGGAAGGCGGGTGGGGAGGCGGTTATTGTTTGGAGGGAGAGTCCCCCTCCCTACAGGAAGCCACGACCATGTGTCACAACAGGGAAAATGGCCGCGGATCCTGTTCGTCACCTGATGCGGAGTTCGCGAATGGAAGCAAAATTTTGCGAACGGTGCTGTTCGTGACCTGAATTGGTCGTGAACAGAAGCGTTCGTGACCCAAGGTACCACTGTATATGTAAAGCTGAAAGCGAGGAACGCTGCTTTTAAGTCTGGTGATATGGAGGCTCTTAAAACAGCCAGAGCTGATCTGAACCGGGCTATAAGAACAGCAAAGTGGGCTTATGGTCAGAAAGTTCAGAATTTCTTTCAAGATCCTACAAATACCAGGTGGATGTGGCAGGGTATTCAGACTATCACAGACTATAAGGCCACTCCGACATCATGAGAAAAGCATATAGATTTTCTGAATGAACTTAATAGGTTTTTTGGTAGGTTTGAAGCATATAACAGCACTCCTGCGAGGAAGGCTGTATCTCATCCAGACGAGCAGGCACCTACCCTTGGTTTGTGATACTATGTTGAGATAGGATAATAAGTTAGATCTGATATATATTTTAAAATTTGTCCTATTGTTTCAATAAGAGAAGCAAAGATAAATGAGTAAATAAATGATTGGCATCTTGTCTGTAAGCAAAATTCTTAAAAACATTAATAAGAGTTGAGATCACATGATATTTGAAAATATATGAGGTCAACTGAGAGTTGTCATAAGAGTTTCAAAATGGATAAATTTAGCTTGAGAATATTTGGGATGAAGATAAAGTGAAGTATGGAGTTTGAAATTTTGAAGTTACATCCAACAATTTCTTTATATGCTATATTTTTCCTATTTAGATCATTTCAGTTCCATGGACAAAAGAACACATGTGTTTTCTATAACATGTATTGTAGGTAAAGATATATGTTGCTCAGAACATCGGAATAACAATTTAATTATTATTCAGTACCAAAAAAAAAAAGGAAAATACGATAAAGAATGTAAGCCAAAAGTTGAGTTTACAGTCTAGGATCCTTGGCACCCTATAGAAGTAGGATATGATTGTAAGAATAGAGAAGATATATATGAAGATATATTAGAAACACAGATAAATGTTTTATGCATCTGATCTTAGCCAGTTTTTCAACAAAGCCTTCTTTAGCTTGTGCTCAACTCTTGAAGACTTCATGGATATATCCATGTAGTTTTCTTAAGATAAGTTGGCCTGGTTGCTACTTCATTCATGCATGCATTCATTGCAGAGGTTGTCCAACTCCATAAGAGTCAGAGTGGCTTATAGCAGGGTTCCTCAACCTTAGCAACTTTAAGATGGGTGGACTTCAACTCCCAGAATTCCCCAGCCAGCATGTGAACTGGCCAGCAAGTGAACTGGCAAGCACACTTGCATTGGCACAAACCAGAAAACATTATTTTTGATGTGTAGCAAGAAAAGGCAGGCAGAGATTGCCTTGCTGATGGATTGTCACACATAGAGGATAGTATTGTACATTCCTATAAAAAAAATTAAAATTAAAAAAGCCAGCAGATCATACTTGCATAGCACAAGCTGGTCAGCCCAGACTAACTGGCTCCAATGAATCATGCCCTCATATCCATTGAGATAACTGCAATGTAGATGTAAAAGGGTCTGTTCTTGAAGAGGTCCAATCACTTCAGTTAGTACAAAATATAGCAGCTGAGGACTGGATCTAGGTGACATGATCATATCCTACCAGTATTATGTCATTTATATTGGCTTCCAGATCATTTTATGGTCTCACATCAAAATATCTGAATGAGCATTTCTTCTTATTTTTATATGAGTTCTGAGACCATAATCAGACATCTGTTCTGGGTTTGTCACAAACTGCCATCAACTGGTTGATTTAGTCCTGAGAGGAGAGAGATGTACATCACAAAAAAGTTTGGAAAAAAGGAGTTTATTCATCTGGGCTGAATGCTGGAGAACTGAATATCTCTTATAGCTTCTTATCACCTTTGATAAGAAATCTGCCCTTTAAGCTACAATTTTAAATTGGCAACTGCTGAATTGAAAGCTGCAAACAAGGACTACATATTCTTCTTTGGATTAAAATAGTTGATTGGCTTGCACTGTTTTGTGTTAAAATAAGCTATTGGTATTTGATCCTAATGTTTATGTATCTATAATAAAACAAAATGGTGTTCAGTTTAAATGTTATTAGTTTTATTCCAGTTAAGCTCAATATAATACATATAAGCTATGATATAACATGGGGAGTGGTAGGCCCCAATTATGGGTCTGAAGACCTGGCTCTAAGACCTGGCATTTGGGCTATCAGGTTAGGTGAGCTCTGCTGGCAATGTAGCTTTTATTATTTGAGTTTATTGTTTTAACCTTGGGCATCATGGGTTAGATAGTTGTTGTGGTTGCTTTAACTTTGAATTCTACCCATAGTCACTGTTGTGAGATGGGCAGCAACATAAATTGTCCAAATAAATAAATAAATAAATAAATAAATAAATAAATATTCTTCCTAGAGATATCTGCATGATACCTACTTAGTTATCCTTTGGGCATCAGGTAAATATTTTTTTAAAAAAATTCTCAGACCAGGACTTCTGGGGAAGAAATGGACTTGAAGACAGCTGTGTGAAAAGCAGAGCCATCAACTATGGTAGACTGAAGAGCCGGTGAGTAGACTGGCTCTTTGTACTTCCTCTCCGGACAAGGAGAGGACTTGAATTGCTCACAAGTGCTCCAAAAAACTGCTTCTCGCAAGGAGACTGCAAGATAGCTATCTCCAGCAGGTTTAGAGCTCTGAGAGACAAGGGAATAGCCATCTTGCTCAAACCACAGTTGGCATCTTTGAAAGAACATTAAGTTCGCATACTTCCTTTTCTAATCACTTTTAGAAATTGCTTGTTAACTGCTTTGCAGCTATTAGGAACCTTTGTATTGACAAGTTTTATAGCACCAGGTGAATTTCCTTCAATCCTTAGCGAAAGGAGTTTTGACTACAAGTTTAAGAATTAATTTTTTTTTTTAATAAACAGCAAAAGGGTGATTAAAATTTTGATTTTAGAAAGTTACAAATGGACTAAGGGTCCAGATAAATTTGAAATAAGTTTTTGGAATTACTTATAAAAAACCCTTCCTGTGGGAAAATGCTTTTGTTTTGAATTAAAAATAAAAACATAATAAGATAAGACTTTAAAAATTGGACACTAGAGGGAACTAAAGGGAACTAGAGGGAACTAAAGATTATAATTGAAGGAGAACACTCAAACTTGACTTACAGTTAACAGAATGAAGCAAAATATTTTAACATTGGACATATTGAAGGATATTTCTGAACAATGGATCCAGAAGTTAATTTTAATAGGGTCTGCCTGTATAGATATTTAAAAGATGTTATGGAAGCGGAATAAGCTTTACCTGACAAGATCAAGACTGATTTGAAAGTGGATTTAAAAATGACAGGCTACAAGAATGACATGGAAAAAGATGTTACACTGGACATACAAAAGAAACCAGGGGATGTCTTAATAATTAAAAGGGATATACAAATAACAGACCAAGACAGTGACTTGGATAATTTTCCTATATTTACAAAAGAGGCTTGTTGAAGTTTTGAAGAATTTTGTGAGAAGGGACAAAGAAAAAATGAAAAGAAGTTCTATGACATTATTTGAAGGGACAAAAGATCAAGATTGTTAGAAGTAAAAGGAAGGAATATAAAGTTGGCTTATTTGATCAAGGTTAGAATAGATATGTTGTTTTCTCTGGTAACCCTTAATGGACTTTTGCTGACATCAGGACTGAAATGATGATGCTTTATAAATTTGTTTATAGATAAGAGTTGGGATATGGGCAGAAGAGATCATTCGCTGTATTTTTAAAGAAGGTGATAAGTTACTAAAATTGTTTATACTAGTGATGGAGGAAATCACTTCTTTATATATTTCTTTTCTTTTTCTTTGCTATATTCTTTTTTTTTTCTATTTCTATTTTTTCTCGTTTTTTCTTTTCTGCACCTTCTATTTTTTTATTCTTTTATTTTTTTAGTTTGTATTAGTTTTTACTGTTGTAATTGTAATCTTTAATAAAATCACTATTAAAAAAGTTCAAGTATGGCCCTTGCATCTAGAGAAAAAACATTTTTTGTTTATTTATCAGCACACTATATTATCATAGTATAAACTTGTTATTTTTTCTAGATATTAGATAATTTTTAGTCATTAACAGCCAGACATACATGAAATGTAGTAGAGTATTACAACTTATAGATCAGACATTTTCAGCTCTAATTCACATTTCCTTCAGCTGTTTGCAAACATTGCCTTCCTTTCTCTGTTCCAGAGTGATAAGTATTGTAAGACAGCTGTAACTCAGAAAATTACCGTATTTTTCTGACTATAAGACGATACTTTTTTCTAAAATCCTTACGCTAAAAATTGAAGGGTGTCTTATGCAAGGAAGTAAGCCGAGGAGAGAACCGCGCGGTTGCAAAACTGCCCATACTTTGTCTCTGCAAACAGGCTTCCTCCTATTGCTAGCCTGCAATCACGAGTGAAATAGCTTGACTCTGCAAACAGGCTTCCTCCAATCACGAGCCTCCAATCACGAGTGAAACTGCCCATACTGTCTCTGCAAACAGACTTCCTCCAATCATGAGCCTTATGTAACTGACGTCAGCTGATGCTGAAGAAACCAATTGGAGGAAGTCTGTTTGCAGAGACAAGCTATCGGCAGTTTCACTCGTGATTGAATGTAATCAGTTATGCAAAAGAGCATGGAAATAGAGCTGCAGAGAGATGGTTTGGACCTCCTCCCACCGAGTGTATCAGATAAATGTTACCCAATTACTAAATAAAAATGTGTTCTGCACTATCTTTAAAATATTGATTTCTTAATTTTGGGTTGGAAAAGTGGGGGTCGTCTTGAACATGGGGGTGTCTTATTGATGGAAAAATACGGTAAGTGGGTTGACTAGTTAGGAATTTTAGATTGTCTAATTAACTGTCATGAAATAAATCCATTTGAAACATGGACTATAGAAGAGCTATATATTGCCTCTTCCTCTCTGAAGTGTCAAAAAGATAACTGAAACACATTGCTTCCCATGCGTATGTTTGATAAGTAATAATTTTATTAAACATACCTAGATCCATCTTTTCAGATAGGCAAAGACAATTAAGCAGACTCATTCCCCAATTCCTTTCTTAGGCTAACATTAATCAGATTAAGCCAGACTTGATAATTACCATTTTATTTTTTAAAATGTACTATAGAACTTGCTTTAAGAGTGAAGACACAATATACGGTTAATTGTTATCTCTATAATCAGTATCCTGACTGATGTATGAGTGTGGACTAACCATGAAAGCTCAATTCAGTCTCAAATATATGTGAGCTGCGTATAATTGCTACACATTCCTGAGCAGCTAAAATTATTTGACTCTTGAATTCATACCTTAAAGCACAAAGTAAAACATGCAATAATTGCTTTGAAATTATTTGGCAGGCACCAGTGTCTGCCTTGTGTTTAATTGTTTTATATTCATTTGAGATAATTTCTCCCAGACAGCCTTATAATTCACTGTGGTGAAAAAGGGCAAAACCTGACTAGCAAGTGAAGTGAGATGCAGAGATGGTGAGTTGGAAAAAATAAGTTTTTCAGTTCAGTGGCAGAGAAAAGAGTATTTAGGCAAAGCAAGGATGATGCAATACCGTATGTATGCAAAACAAAACAAGAGCTTGGGAGAAAGACTCAATATGTATTGTAAGGAAGTTAGAAAGGAAAAAACATACTTGAAATGCAGAAAACAAAATACATTATAATCATAATAAAGTAAAATTATTATTCTGGTGCTGCTTTTATCTTTGGGGAGCATCTTCTTGTTTCAGAAGAATTCTGCAAGGAAGTGGGGACAGAATATAGAGGATCATAATCCTTAGAAGGCTATCCAGATTAGTTTCACAGTCCACGATAGTTTTTTCTGACCTGGTGCTATCAGATCTGCTGGGATTAAAACTTCCAGAAGGTCCTAGTCAGCTTTGCCAAGAAACTGTAGTTTTGCAGTAACAGTTGTAACGGAATCAATAAAATGGAATTGGCAGAAAAATATATTCATTGTGAATCATGGGGTGGAGACAGATGTTTAATTTTGTTGAAAGCAGTGAAAGTGGTTTGAAAGAGTTCTTGCTCATGACATATGGATTCAGTCCACTTTTACCTGTGATAAACAGATTTAATGGGTTTATGTTGTTTCACATACCTTCAGAAATGATGTCAGTTAGAAGTGAGTGTGGTGTGAAAAATACATTCCATTGTATAGTGTGTACTGTGAGAAATAATACTTCTCTTTTATTCAGCCATAGTTTAAAATCAATCATTCCTCCAGGGAGAATAGCTAAGAGCTGTTCCTGAATCCAGCAAGAATAGCAGTGGGATCATCACAAGGACGTTCTTTTCCCCCCCCCTCTAGTTCTTAAGCTCATACCTACCTCAAAACTTTGAACTATGGAAAAATTTAAAATCTAGTTCCTGCTATGCAAATGTTAGGGTTAGCAGTGTAAGAAAATAGTAGCTCTCCATGGTCTCAGGCCAGGGCCACTCCAAGACATTTCATTGGCAGAAGTAAAGGTGTGACCCCATATTCCATTGAAGAGAAGCTGGCTGGACTACAACTGGATCTTAACTGAGCACTGATGAGAGCACAGAATCTTCTACAGCAGAAATGGGCAAAAGGTTTGTGGCCTGGGACACTCCAGTTGGGCAGGCTGATGATGCAAAGTAGGTGGGACATCTGGTCATTGACCATAATGAAGGATTTGATAAAATTGATTTGATAAAAAAATAGGTAGAGACAGAATTTTCTGAGTCTGCATTGCTTGAGGGTTGGGAGCTGGACGGGTTCTTTGTTTTGTTTTGCTTTGTTCAGTTTATGTTAAATCTATTTGAAAGCTTTCCTTATGCAGCTCAAATGACAGGAAACCATACTACAGTTTTGGGCAGTTGTTTTTGGAGAGGGTTCTTAAGGATGTAACAAAGGAGCCTCTGGGCTGCCCAGGGCCTTGGGGTGTAAGTGGCTTACCCCTTCTTTAGGGCTTGAGGTAAGTGGAGCAATTTAGGAAGCTCTGGGCTGGCTGTGCAGCACCTACAGTTCTCTCTTCTAACAGGGTGGAATGTGCCAAGTTACTTTCTTCTTTTCTTCTGAGTATTAAAACTTAAAGCATTGTAAAAATATAGAAAGACAGAAAGCCGAGTAACCGTCTCTGAAAGCTCCATAAATCACTGCTCTTGTACACACACCCATACTAAAGGAATCCACAGCAAGATGTGAGAGCACATCTCCCTCCAGGGTAACTGTTCTAGTTTGTCTGTACTGTGTGTTGTATCCTACCTTTTACCTTGCTAAGGAAACTGGCAAGGAACCAACTGGCTTGCAGCCATAAGTGACAGCAAAGGAATTCTTAGCATTTTTCATTTAAAGTGCATATGCCAATAGAAATTCTTTGTTCTGAAGTACCATTTAAAATTACCAAGCAACTATTTTGGTCAGCAAACTCACATGCATTGGGCAGGTAATAAGTAACAAAACCTGTCGACTAGGAGCAATAATAGTAATGTATTGCTTGTACTTTTTCAACTGAAAATAACAGCACTGCAAACTAACATATTCTTAGATTTTCCCCAAATGCTACTTTTTCTAGTATGAAAATGTGAAAAGGCAACAGGTTGGGAAAAGCTGATCTAGCCCATCTGTCACAAGCAACAGCAAATAGAAATAATTCTCATCTGGACAACAGCATAGTGTAACAGACATGACATTCATTATAAGTCTCATTGACCAATGTGTAGTCTTTCATGACTGCCTTTCCCTGGAGAGCTGGAACCCTGATTCAAGCACACTTCAGAGAAGTCAGTTTCAGTGATTTCAACAGTTCCAGTGCAAACTAACTGTGCAATTTGCTGAACTTTCTGATTAAACTAAAATTCAAGTTAAAATTTGAAATGGAGCTCATTTGTCTTCCTGGGAGGCTCCAGAACCTGGATATATTGTCAGTCAGAACAAATCTGACTGCTTGAACCAAATAAGAATATAGTAATATATGTAGCTGTTTAAATATTTCGTGACCAAATCCACCATGAGGATAATTTAAAAGAAAGGGATATGGGTAGGTAATGGTCTTGAATATTACATGTCATTCTATTTAATTCTTTAGACATGGAATTTATATATTATAGTAATTATAATAGAATAATAATGAACTACTGTAATAAATGTGGAGAAATTTCACTTGAAGAGGTCTAGGCACTGAAAGAATTACAGTAAAGGAAAGTTAGCTGATCTGTCTATCCAGTGAGTGGAGGAAACTGAAGCCCAGGAAAACAAAAAAACTGAGGAGCCAATCAGGAGTGTGGGTTTCCCCTCTCAAATGACTCTTCATAAGGGCAGTCTCCATTTTTTGCTTCAGCTTTTGGGGTTTGTGTTTTCTCTTCTGAGGCTGGTTGAAATAAGGTAACAGGGCTGGATCTAGTAATTTGAACAGGAACCTATCTGGACATAATGAGGTTGGCCCTTGAACGCTTTACCTAAACTTTTGTGAATTACCACCCTAATTGGAAAAAGTGCTTACAACACCTGCTCCTTCCTATTGTCCAGAGTACCAACTCACCAAAATTCTGGGACCTTGCATAGCTATCTTGGCTCATATGTCCCCATTATGTTTGTCAGTATAACAAGCCAAGGCAAAGTCTAATAGAATCTAACAACATTCAGCTTCCTTGTTGATATACTCAGCATGGACAAGAACTTACTACAGCTTATTCCCACACTTTATATACTGTTTTAGTAGTGTTTTTTTTTAACCAGCTAATGCTTAATCCCCTCCATTTCTAAATTCAATTTATGCAATTCTATAATTGCATTAAGGGATTTACTGCTCAAGATCCTGCTATGAGAAGAACAAGTCAATGCATGCCAGCCTGACTCCATTCATGTCATTACTCAAGGCACTCCAGCATTTGATTTGAGAGAGAAAGCCAGTAAATGAGTAGAATCTCCAGATGATGACTCCAGAGAGTTTCACATCTGCATGTGGAAGCCATTCATATGCATCTGAATTATTCATATGGTGCAGGCTCCATAATTTCAAACCATCCCGTCCAATGTAATATAGTAAAACAACAACAACAATAACAAAATGTGGCTTTAAGACGTACTACATTTCTTTCTGCCTACTGCTTTTTTCTGTTTGTTTTTTTTTAACCACCTAGCCTGATGAATGAATGAGAGCCAGTTTGGTGGAGTATGTGGGAAGAAAATCAAGTTTTCCTGCCCTACAGTCTTTCCGCCGTAATCAGGACAAAACGAAATGATCCTGGTAAGATTCCTTTCTAACAAGTGGTTAAGGCACCAGGCTAAAAATCAGGAGTTCTAGTCCTACCTTAGGCACAAAGCCAGCTGGGTGACCTTGGGCCAGTCACTCTCTCTCAGCCCTAGGAAGGAGGCAATGGCAAACCACTTCTGAAAACATTGCCAAGAAAACTGCAGAAACTTGTCCAGGCCATCACCAAGAGTCAATACTGACTCAAAGACACACACACACACACACACACACACACACACACACAGCCTGATGAATAGTTCTTGTTCTTGAAAATATTGAAATTTCTACATTCTCTTCCACTGGAGTTTCTACATTATTTTATTTCTAAATAATTTTTGTTTAAAAAGCTTCCAAATTATCATGAAGTATTCTAATAAGTATATTGCCTTAATATTAATTTTAAATTGTATAATTTATAATCCAAATAGAACCTTTCCACCTTTTGCCACAATGAGGATATGGAAAGAATTCCATACAGCTCTGAAATATATAAACTGTCCATCGTTGAGGCTGTCTTTACATTTACCTATCAATTTGAGTCAATGACCTATATAATTTAGATATAGAAATCAACTCTTAGTATGCCATTTTATTTTTTTAAAGTATTGTCTGAATTTCGACCAGTTCATTCCTGTAGCTGACACTAGATGTCACCATCATTATTCAATTATGAATAATTCTTTTTCTTTTCTTTTCATTAGGACTTTTCCATACAATTTATGTTGGGTCTCACTGTTTCTTGTTATTTAGCCTATTTTGTTTCATGTGCACACCTGCACTGTGATTGAGATTCAGTAGCAATTCTATATTATTTCTGTAAAAATTTTAATTGAATAAGTTCAGATAAGAAAATGTTCTGACCTCACTGGTAGAATTCACCAAGTTTAAGTTTAAATGAAAGAATTGCAAAATTGATTAACACAATGGTTTTTGTACTTTTCAGTACGTTAGCCATGGAGCCACATACATATTAGTCTTGTTCATTTAACTGAGTTCTGAAAAAGTTTCCAGCCAATATAATTGTATAATAATGCATATCTTGAGGGATGGTTTGGGTTATTGGCAGTAAAGGGAAAACTTGGGAGATTCCATATCGGTATGATACTTCACTTTTCTCTTCACAAAGCAATGAATGAAAGAGACATGGAGATAGAAGTGCACAGAGGTCATAAAAGGTCATAAAAGAATTTGGACTGAGTGTTATATTCCCAAGTAGGGACTATTTTTCAGCCTCTACCTTTCATCTCTGTGAATTATTTGAAAAAATATGCTTAGGTCAAGTGGGGCCTTGGGACCATGTTTAACTTTTCAAACTAGGTTCAGATGTATAAGGGTAATAAGGAAAAGCAGGAATAAGAAAAGAAATAGCTGGTTATGAGTATATGTGTGGGGGTGATAGCTATGTTTACCCCTATTTTCACCTATTCTAATTTGGCCACATCTATTGATTAGCATAGTTACTGATAGTTGATTTCCGGTAATATTAATTCTAATACAGGAAATTAGACTCAAGCATGGCATCCTGTTGGCTTGAAAAGTTTTCAAAGCTTTCTAAAAAGGAAGCTTCAGTCATGCTGCAGTCTCTGGTGAATTCCTATATTAAAGAAAAGTCAAGGAAGAAAACTCTCTACAACTCTAACAACAACATCAGCTGTGCTCTCTGTTTAATTTATGTTTCTTGGACATTCTTTTCAGTCCTTTACGGAAAGATCAAAAGCAAATATGCACAGGTAGCAGGGCATTAACACAAAAGGATTGGTTTCTCACAACTGTTAGCTCGGCCATCTAATATATTAGATCCATATCCCTCCTGATTGATTAAGGCCTCCTGAGAGGTGACATGTGGCTGGGTTCTGGCAGTGATGAATTCTACCTTGAGGGGGAGGGTGATCTTACTATCTCTTAAAGAGGCAGTAGTTCATCCTCTCCTCAAGAAGCCATTGCTAGACCAAGAATTATCCATTTACTGGACAATTTTCATCCAGTCTCCAACCTTCCCTTTTTAGGGAAGGTTGTAGAGAAGGTGGTTGCATGACAACTCCACAGAATGCTGGAAGGAGCAGATTATCTGGACCCCTTTCAGTCAGGATTCAGATCTGAGCGTGGGGCCAAAAAAGCACTGATTGCACTTGTAGATGATCTCTGGTGGGAACAGAGGTGCATCCATCCTTGCTTTTCTTCGCCTCTCAGCTGCCTTTAATACCATCAATCATGGTATTCTTTGGTGTTTGGAGTGGATGGTACTGTGTTGTGCTAGTACTCTTCCTTCCTCTGTGGCTGGTTCCAGTCAGTATTGATAGTTGGGGAGAGGTCCACCCTGCAGCCCCTGCTTTGTGGTGTTCCACAGGGTTTGCTACTCTTTCCACTCCTGTTCTACATGAAAGCACTGGAGTGAGGTATCATCAGTATGCTGATGTTACCCAGCTTTAAATCTCCACCCTAGCAGCCAGGTGATGTTATGGAGGTTCTGTCTTGGTGTCTAGAAGCTGTGGGGGTTTGGTTGGGGAACAATAGGCTTCAATCCAATCTTAGCAAGATTGAGTGACTTTGAGTATTAGGGCCCTCTGGTTCCAGGGACTTTCCATCTTTAGTTCTGGATGGGATTGCACTACCCCAAATAGAACAAATATGCAATCCGGAGGTCCTCCTGAACTAGGGCTCCTGTTCAAGGCAGCCATGGTCAGGAGGACTTTTGCACAACTTTGTGTTGTGTGCCAATTGTGCTCATTCCTGGACCAGAGACTATGCTCATGGTCACTCCTGCCTTATTTATCTCCCAAATGGACTACTACAATGTGCTTTACATGGGACTGCCTTTGAAGAGCCTCAGGAAGCTACAGCTGATATAGACAGGGAGTATCATCTGGCAGGGCCCAGGAAGATAGCCTTTTCTGTTGTGGCACCCACTCTTTGGGATATCACCTCCTCCCCCAAGAGATTAGATTGGACCCAAACCACCTGGTGGCCTTTCATAAGGCCTTAAAGACATGGTTTTGTTACCAAGCTTGATGATCCGGATCTATGGCAGAGCCTGCACAATGGTTATGTTGATTGGTTGTTGTTTTTTTTACCTCAGCTGATAATTGTGTGTGTCTTGCTTTTATTTCTCTATGTTTTTATGGTGTTTTAAACTGTTGTTAGCCATCCAGAGTCATGAATTTAAGATCGGTGGCCATATAAATTGAATGCATACATACGGATAATCCTCACTTAATGACTCCCCTGATTAGCAACTGTTTGAAGTTATGATGGTGCTGAAAAAGTAACTTTATGACCGGTCCACACACTTATGACGTAACAGCATCCCCGTGGTCATGTGACTGAGATTCGTGCACTTCGCAATTGGCAGGCATTTACAAAAGTCACAGTGTTCCGCAGTCACATGATTGCCATTTGTGCACTTCACAGCCAGCTTACAACAAGCAGAGTCAATGGAGAAGCCAGCAGTAAGTCGTAGTCATGTGATGTCCCACCTAATGACCACATCACTTAGTGATGGAGTCGCTAGTCCCAATTCTGGTCATTAAGCAAGGACTATCTGTACATACATGCATACATACATACATGCACTGCAGAGAAACTTCACTGGAAAAAAAATGGGAGGCTGGCCAAAATGGAGAAGAAACCAGAATGCATGGAAATATGGGGTCAGACACCTATTTTTTCATAAAATCTTCTTTACCATTTGGCAGGTAATATTGATAGTTTGAGACTTTCTTATTATGAATGGAGTTAATCCCAGATTAGTTTAGTGATGCAGATGAAGCCATTTTTTTCTACTAGAAGGCTTAATACATTTTTTTAGTATTCAAAAATATAGGTTTGCAAATACTTCAGTTCTAAATCTATGCAATTTAGAAATCTTAATTTGTGTGGTTATACTACCTTCTAAAGCACTTCAACATCTCTCTTGTTTCCATTCCCCAAACCTCTCAGTCATTCATAGTGAAACTGTATTAATCTTTATTTCTACTTACCTTGAAAAGATGATAATGTAAAGGAACACTTTGGGTCAATCAGGAGAATACAAAAAAATGTCATTCAATTAGTGTTTTTCCTCTGAGCTACTGCAGTTCTGGGAGCAAAAAGAAAAAAGAAAAAAAAAGCCACTCAGCTTCTCTCCAGACACAAAGGAAATTTAACTTGCTAGCGCCTGCCATACCTGTTTTTAGGGTGCATTGAGTGCATTGTCTGAATGACTGCTTTGAAGAAAATCTTTCTGGCTGCAAAACTGCCTTTCATTCTGGATTTAACATCTACTTCCACACTGTGAAGGAGGAAAAATAGAAATCAGCATTTCTGCAACAGGCACTTTTCCTACTATCACTAACCATGGTTACATGCTGCAGGTAGAGTGGGAGAAAAAGGAAGTTACATTCTAAGCAATGCCCATAGAAAGGCAGCAGGTACCGGCCACTGAAGTTCAGAGCTGAGAGACAGAGAATTGTTGCTTCTGCCAATGGGAAAATAAGCAACCACAAGTTCTGTAAAGCTGTAAAAGAAAAGGCCTCCTTTATGCTCAAACTGGTGTGGAACAACAACAATAAAGCCTCAGCTCTCAGACACTGAGAGAGTCATGAGAAGATGGGGAGGGATGGTTAGAGCTAATTTTGTACTGGCACATATATTCCCTGTAGAAGTGTCCATAAACTGGCTTATAGACATATAATAATTGCCTTTCTTGAAGCTGAAAATCTAGCCCATTACAATGACATGTCAATTAAGGGAATTTGGGTCAAGCTAACTTGTTCTGGTGGTTCTACTAGATATGAACATGTCTATTGCATGGCCTTTAACACAAACTGAATTTCAGGTTCAGAGAGGAAAAATGACCCCCCCCCCAAATTGACCTAACCAAACACATGACACTACTCCAGATAGCTAAAAGAATCTGAATAACTGCACCCCATGCAAAGACATCTTGTTAAACTATAACAAGAATGCTACATACTTATACAGATGCCAATATATTAAAAAGTGAACTTTGGTCAGGCTTGTAGTTAAAAAATAAACTCTATTGTCCTCTTTTAATTTTTTATGATAAAATGTTTTATAATTTGAATTGCCCTAATAGAAAAACAAAGTAAGTATTCCTGCATACACATTTGTTTCCAAAATTAAAGCACAACTCTTTCCTAAACACTTCAGAGCACCAAATGTTGTTCTCTTTGGTCCACCAGTAGAATACCCTATCTACTGGCAATTTTCATGAATCAGAAACTTTTCCATATCTAGGCCAGATCCACATTTTCTGCTTGCCCTATTGCCAGAATGAGCTACCTATCATTTCTTGAAAACAAAAATAGACATAATTGTCTTCCACCCACTTCCAGGCCACTGCAAATGCACCCCTGCCTGTGTTTTGAAGCTTTGCTTTGCTTCAAAAGTACTATTTCCCAATCTGAGCTGTCTTAAGGCCTTCTCTGTCAAGCTATATTCCAGTCTAGCAACATCCTCAGTTCCAACTGGCACACCCATCCCTTCAGCAGCTGATCACTGTATGGCCATTTCATCCCGGGTTGCTGGGCTGCTGGGTTCTCAGCTGGTCAGCAGCTTCCTTTGTTTTGTTTTGTTTTGTTTTTTCTTTCAATTAAGCCAGTAATGACCCATAAGGACCATGGAGTTCAATAAATCTTCAGGCTACTCTTTTCATGTTTTCCCCACTTCTTCAGCCAACACACCTTCATTCTACCCTGACGTCTCCTAGTGGGCATCCTTTCAGTTTCTGCCCAAGCTTGGTGAAGCATACTCTCTTTCCCACTGTGTGTCCCCTCTAACCCTTCCCTTCCCTTCCCATCTTTAAACTGCAACATGTGCATGTTGAAATCAAGTTACAAAGAATGGATGGGAAGGGCAAGAAGAGGGGAACCACCAATCAGGGCCTGCAATGGTCATTGTCTGGACTTAGCACCAACCCTGCCCCTTGACAAACCAGTGCAATCCAGACAGGATTTTTTATAGTTGCTTCAGAAACAGCCGGGAGCAGCATGGGAGACAAGCAATTTAGGCTGTCTTATAGAATAACTTTGGATATGATTTCTAGTCCTTTTTTCCTTGGCTTTCTCCTTAATGAAGAGGGGCAGGGAGGAAATCTGCAATGTTATCAACATTATTATGACTGGGGCTGTTTTCCATGGAGGGATTTCTCATCATGCCCCCTGCCTCCTAACATCTCTACTCAATTGGGGCATTTCATTTCCATGTGAGTTTATACATTACAGCACCTGCGATTGGGTTCTTCTTCTCTGCCCACAATAACATCAGCCAAAAACAGCAACAAGAGAGCATAATATACCCCTCGCCACCACCAAAAAGGACTAACCCACTTGGGAAGATATTTTGCATCTATAGTTTTACCCCCTTCTGCCAATTTCAAATCTCTAGCTGCAAAAGAGTTGTAAGTGGGGGGGGGGGGGGACTTCGGTCAGAGAGGGCCCCGACCTGCCACCATGAAGTGATGCCATCATTTCCCAAAGCAATCTCCCTGTTCTCTATGTTCAGTTCAGGCTGAGCAATGATCTCATGAAGATTCTGCTGCAAACTGTAGATATATGAACAAAAGCAGGGTAAAAGTATCTGTAATCTACAATGGGTACTAATAGGGCAAAACAGATATAACAGGGCAAAAAGTAGATTGGGTCTATGGTTACAGATCAAACTTGTGGTATGGTGGAGCCCAAAACCATGATCCAGTGCTTGTTCCCACCAATCACAGAGTCATCTTTTCACAGGAGGAGGAAATTCACAAATTGTAATAGGGCAAGTCTGACTGTAAATCTTCACCCATACAAATATATAACAGGCATACAGATACAAAAACACTGCATGTCTGCTGCAGGAGCACTGTGGCACTGGCAGCAAGTACTGATCAAGCCATGTGTCAACATCCTTAGTGAGCAGTCTAATTCAGCTACCTCTTTGCTTTCCTATTTTGAAAGGCTGGACATTTAAAATAAGAGAAGAAAATACTGAACTTCACTAACAGTTACACTTCTACAGATATTCCAGAGACAATGGATCTACAGTATGTGTCATGCTAGAAGTTGCCAGCTGGTGGAGAACATTCAACAGTCACAGGACTGCTTTGATTGGCAGATTATTTTCACAGTTGGCTATTGCTATTGGCTATCTCTTAACCCTTGCTCCTAAGCAAGCCCAGGCCTGCTGCAGACACTCAGGCAAAGCAGTTACAAGTTTCTGTCATGCTCCAGCTTTGACTGGGCAAACCTGATCAGCTTTTTTTAAAAAACTGGACTCTCTTCTATGTGGTTTGCGATTATCCAAAGGTTGCAACCCACAGCTTGTGAACTCCTATTATAGAAAGATAATCCATTGAGTAAAGAGATATTTTCAGCACCCATTTTCATAATAAGGGAAATTGTTTTTTTAAACTTTCTTTAGTGGAATAATGATCTCCAAAGACCTAAGTATGTATTATATGGCCTGCATTTAAACAGTTCTTTCCCATCTAATATCCTCTTGTTAATAGTCAATGTTTTATATACATCCAGGAATGTTGGTTCTGTCATATGAATTCAGCAACTCAGCAGTCCTAGTAAATTTTAACAATAGCAGGTTTAATAGCATTGTATTGAGGAAGTCCATGTTACGCTGAAACAAATTCAAAAGAAAATGAAATAAGCATCAATGCAAACAGCACACAAGTAAAAGTACTGATATATGCAATATCATTTCACATCAGAGAAATATCTATTTGAGGAATAGACTATAATTTCACTTTCAACATAGCTCACTTCTTGAAGATCAGCTATTTCTTTTGCTGCCAACCAGAATGGCAAGATTCTCAGGACAAGCCTTGAAGAAACTTCAGAAGAATATCTATGACCTTTTCAGCAAAGAGGAAGCTAACAGGGATTAAACAAAATAATCAACATGGCCCTAAACTCATTTTCCTACCCTTTAACGTTCCATATTTTGCAGGGCTTTACCATATATTACCAGGATAGAACATGTGCATGTTCAGCTGCAGGATTCAGGAACAATTGTGACTGCCTGTAATGAGTGCAGGAGGTGAGATGAATATACGCGTCTATTGCTCTCATACGTGACTTACATGTTATTATGGCCAGTGATTCTATCACTAAACAGTTATAGTGAACAGTGCGTAGAGCATAAATCAGCACCAGCACATTCTCCTAGCTCACAATTCTTTCCTCAGTATCTTCTAAATGAATGAACCTGGCATTCTTTCAATGTGTTGGATTACAACATCTAGATGTTTCTACCAAAAAAGCTGCACTATTGAATAATGTGTCATTTTAAGATACCTGTAAGTTGCTCTGATAACAAAAAATGTTATACACATTAAAGAAGCAAGATACAAATTAAGTTGCAGCATGATTCTAATGCCACAAAAAGAAATGAATCATGGCAGCCATTTTGTTCTATGTTGTAGCTAATAGTGTATAACCATTCAGCCTATGGATCAGAAGGATTTCTAGTAGTACTTAAAAACCTACCCTTTTTAGTGATGGGATTTTCACTAAGTTTTTACTAGGAGATAATTTCCCACTTCACGCAATTATCTAATGTATGTAGAAAACATCTCTGGTAGAGAGAGCTGCCTACCATGTGTGCCAAAACTGAAATGATGAGGTCCTTTTGTAATGGCAGAGAGGAAAATGTTATGAGGCAAAGTTTAGAAAAGCTCTTTGGTGATTAACTTGAAAATAAAGGGCTTAATGAGAGAGTGAGAGAGATACCAGGCAGATTTGGTTGTGATAGTCACTGTAGGCCAGGCATCTTCCCTGAGGGAGTGGATAGAGTTGTGTCCTGGCCCTGCTCAGTTCCTCTCGCCCTTCAGAGCCCTGCCTCCTGTCCATCTCCTAAAGCAGTGTTTCTCAGCCTTGGCAACTTTCAGACATGTGGACTTCAACTCCCAGAATTCTTGCTAGCTGGGGAATTCTGGGAGTTGAAATCCACACATCTGAAAGTTGCCAAGGTTGAGAAACACTGACCTAAAGGGAAAGGCACCACTGCTCAGTGCGCACATTAATGTGTTAATGCAGTCACTCCATCTTTAGTATCTAAACTGGAGACCTTGGCTTAATTCTTGGACTTTTTTTTTTTTTTAATGGAAGTGGGTTAAGCATAAGGTATGGGAAGCAACTAGAAAGACAGAGAAAGAAGACGACCCAGGTGGAAGGCGACTGAGTCTGCGAGGCGGTCATGGCAAGAGAAGATGGCCGCGGTGACTGCAGGTCAAGGAGGTCAGTCGCCCTCGGAGGCAAGCTGGGAGTGAAGAGAACAACAAGGCCGGGGAAGAAGGCAGAGGGGTGGAAGGCGGCCGGCTGAGGGCAGACAGGGGAAAGAAGTGGGGAAATCCTCTCCTCTCCTCTCCCTTCCCGCCCGCCCCCCAGCGCTGGGGCTGCCCATCCGGCTGAGGCACCTTCGCGTGCCACAAAGTGGCAGCGGGGAAAAGTCAGTGGTTTGGAGGAATGCTGCGAGGGGAAGGGCAGCGGCCGGGTGCCACTGGGCAGCCTGCTGTTTGCTCCACCGCCGCACCAGGTCCCCTAGAGGGCAGAGGCGGGCTGGCTGAGGAGGGAAGGCAGGCGGCGGCGGCCAAGAGAGCGAGGAAGGGCGAGCGGGGGACGAGAAAGGCGGTCTGTACTCCCCACTATGACAGAGCGGGAGGCGCGGGAGCAGCTGAAGCCGGCCCTTCTTCTTCTTCTTCCTTTTCCTCCTCCTCCTCCTCCTCCTTCCTCCTTCTCTTGGGGCTCCACCGCCGCTTTAATATGAGCCACCGCTGCCGCCACTCCCCTCTCAGGGTTGTCACTCGGGACGAGGAGACGAGCCGGAGGGGCGGGACAGGAGGGTCGGCGCCTCTTCTTAATGCACCTGGCCGGGGATCCCCCAGCGGGGAGAAGTAGGCGGCGGCGGGCGGCGAGGGAGCGACTCATAGCCGGGCTGGCGGTGATCGGCTACGGCGAGGAGCGAAAAAGATGCCCGCGGTAGCACATGCAGCTCGGGTTGGCTCCAGAGGTCCTCCGGCCGTCGCCCCGCGGGGGCCTGTGGCGAGGGAGCCTGGCTGTCGCCCTTAGCGGCCGGCAGGCGCCCCGATCGGGCGGGCACAGGCAGCCTCCGCGTTCGCGCCTACAGGACTGCATGCCTGCTCTTTGCCCCGCGGTCCACCATGGGGAGTCCGTTCTGGCACCTCGCGTTGCTGGGCTGCTCTGCAGTGGCTGCAGGTGGGTGACTCAGAGCCGGGGTGCGTACGTGCCCGTGTGTAGCTATTCCCCTCGCAGATAGGCGGAGAAGAGATGCTTTTAGAAACGGTTCCTCACGCGAGGCGTTGGCTCGCAATAAACTCTAGGGTGTTTCACACGCACCCCTCCGTAGTTTGCTTGGGACAAGCTGAAAAGCGTCCCCTCTGGCCCGCAGAGTTTCTTCCTCGGCTGAACCCAGATCAGAAGCGCTTGTCTCCCTGTAAATGAGACAACATTCGCTTTCTAAATATTGCTAGCGGTTCCCTGAGTTTAGAAGAAAATCCTTAAAGGGCTAGCTGTGCAAGACAGAAAGTCAAATTTTTTAAAATAATTCCGCAGGTAATATATGGCGTTTTGCATATGACTCAGCATACCCTTGGGAAATGGAATTTTAAAACCACCAAATATAAGAATATTATAATATTATTAGTGACTTTGCAGCTTACCTTCCTCACTTGAAAAATGGTTAAACTGGAATAATGGGCATCTATGGTATACAGAGAGAGCCAGTTTGGTGTTGAGGTTAAGGCATCAGGCTAGAAACCGGGAGACTGTAAGTTCTAGTCCTGCCCTAGGCACAAAGCCATCTGGGTGACCTTGGGCTAGTCACTTCCTCTCAGCCCTAGGAAGGCAATGGCAAACCACTTCTGAAAAACCTTGCCAAGAAAACTGCAGGGACTAGTCCAGTCAGTCACCAGGAGTCAACACTGACTCGAAGGCACCAAAAAAAAAGGTATACAGAATTGTCGATCCTACCTACCTTCATTCACTGTCAGTGTATAACAATATATGCACTCAGTAATAACCAGTATTTCAACAGAGAATATACACAGAGCCCTGGATCCTAAATGGGCCTTATTAGTCCCACTGAATCAACAAGAAATGTGTAATTTCCCCCACTGATTTAAGTGGAATTAAAGAAAGACTAACAAGGTCTGTATTGGCATATGCTATGTGAGTAACATAGGAGGACAGAATTTACTTACTAGAAAAATGAATCTATAAATGCTAAGTAAATAGCACAATTATTTAAACAGAAGCAGAAGAAAGTTACTTAAGGCAATTCCAGTGGCATGATTTCTAGAGATTACAGAAGTTCTGAGAACTCCTCTTTGAAATGTATGATAATTGTTTTTCTTGGATTATTTTGTCAGTTGCAGTGAACAGTTTAGACATTATTTGTGATTTGCTGGCATTCTTTGCATATTGATTTTCCTTCTGAATATTTATA
Organism: Python bivittatus; assembly: GCF_059951505.1. Classification (NCBI taxonomy): domain Eukaryota; kingdom Metazoa; phylum Chordata; class Lepidosauria; order Squamata; family Pythonidae; genus Python; species Python bivittatus. Next base: position 30,250,503 of record NW_028277058.1, on the reverse strand, counting down.
CTTGAGGAGTATACTTTTGCACTCATATTCATTATATGAATACACGTGCTGGCACTTTATTCTTTAAATAGTATGAAATATCTCATATAGATTTGAGGAATGGAACAAAAACAAGAAAGCTACTTCCATGCAACTACATTATTATTTCTTCATACTCAGACTAGATAGTACAGTTTAGAAAAAATGCTGCAAGGATTAATTAAGGGACGGACTACACTATCCAGAGATTGAAGGAAGCATGAAAAAAACCCTCAAACTAACCTTGCCTTGATTTTGCTTCAGTATAATATGGGAGAGAGAGAAACTTGGACAGATTTTCAAGATTCTGTTAATATACCCTACAACGCTAAAGTAGCATTCCAAGAATCCCTACGGTGCCTGTTTCTTGCCCTGGCCTACTTCAAAGGGCAATCTGGAAAGCTTGTCCAAGTTTCTCTCTGTTTTGTTTTTTGTTTATACTAATCAAAATCAAGGTGGGCTATTTTGAGTTTCTTTTTCATGATACCTTCTATCTCTGGACTGGGTAATCTTTTGTCACAGTCTCTCCTTAATTGGTTGCTCCTTTCTTCCACCCTTAATGGCTCCCTCATACCTTCCCCAAGATCAGCTCTAAATCCCATTACAATACTACATCATGCGGGCTCTTCTCTGATACTACAGATTTCTGTTCATTATTGTGTATAGTGTACAAACTGGGAGATAATCAGCCCAGCCTACCTCACAGGGCTGTTGTGGGAAAAATAAGACAAAGGAATATTATGTACACTGCCTTGAGCTCTTGTATAGAATGCAGGATATAACATTATATAACAAATAAATAAAGTGCAGCTTAACAATAAACTTTGGACTGAGAGAGAAAGAAAAAAGGGAGAAATAGAAAGCAGTAAGTAAAAGTGGAAATTCTCTGATGTTAAGAATGCGTTTCATAATGTTGTGATTAGCTGGGTAAAATTATTTTCTAAAGTGACATTTTTCAGCACTGTAGTGGCACTACTGTACAGAGTTTTTAAAAAGTCACATTAATTGAAGTGATTTATAACCTACATTTATTGTGAACTGGGTTTAAAAACTAATTAATAGTGCAATATCTATGATCATATATACTGTATTCTTTTAGGGTAAAGCAATTTTCAGCTGGCTTTTCTCTCCATTTTTAACACTGTGGGTCTGAGACCACCTTATCAGGAGTCACAAGAACCTTATCAGGATAAAGTTCACAAGGTTCTTGGCAAAATAATTTCCCCCTGTTTTTATGAGGTGCAGTTCTTCCCTATCTAAGAGTACCTTTATTGGTGAAGTAGACTATGGTCTAGGAATCCAAATCTTTCTTGACAACACCATCTTCATGGCCAGGATTTTCTTTCCTTTGTTGTTCCTTCACTATGAATGGAAGGGTGATGAAAACACTTCCTACAATTCCAGCCCCTTCATCTTTCTAGCCTAGTTTTATAATTTCATGCAACCCTCTTTTAGCAGTGTTGCTTAGCCTGACATGGATAAGCAGGAATGGATAGTGATCATATCGATGACTCTTGGTGATCTTTCCATCATATTCTGAATACATGCACCAGGAAGATAGCACACCTGTTACAATGGCTCCTTATATCTAGCACACTAATGATCCCTTCACCACCATCACCACTGCTCTTCTCTTCCTCCTCAGTGGGGATTCTTGGTTCTGTTGACCCATGTAGAGCTGCGTCTTTTCTACTGATACGGAGAGGCTGAGGTTGGGATAATAGAACTTGCTCAGGTAGATGGTGCTTGCCTTCCATGTTTGCATCCTTTGAACAACTCCAGTGGTGTGGAGGACCACCATGTTTAATCACTCTTTCTTGCCACAAACTTGAAATGCTCATTTCCCCCATGGAGGTGCCTTCCACCTCCTTATGTCCCTCCCCTACTGATCGTGCCTCTGGATGACTTCCTGCGCCCTGCTCCTCAGAGGCCTCATTCTGTCAGCTTTGGTGAAAAGCTGTTTGTGCAGTACTGCTGTATTTGTCATGTTCCCTGATGTGTCTAAAGAAGAAAGACTGGCCCCCAGTTCTTTCACCCTTTTCTTCTGCAAGGAGAAATGCTAGTGTTTGCCACAGAGATAATTAGCATAGTCTTCTGGTAAACATAGCACCAGCTTCCAAGTTACTCCACTGATGCCACTGATCAGTGGTTCCACTGATGCCACTGATACCATTGTTTTGACAGTATCTCAAGTCAGCTTGTTCCTCTCCCTGCTAAATTCTCTGACAAAACTTTCCTATTCCTGTTTGCTCTCCTGTTTGCTTGCTCTGGTTGTGAACTCCCTGGTGCCTATTTTTCTAGTGTGTTGGCTGAGACTCATGAAGCATGAGCCAATTTTGCATGTTTTCAGTATTTTATTTATCCCTGTATGTATTAGAGACATTTGAGTTTAAAAGCCAAGGCAAGCTTTTTCAAAAAAAAGATTAAATGGGTATCAGATTGCATGCCATTGTATTTTAACTCACAGAATATACATATGGTTTTACATTTGAGTTGTAAAGTAAGTTTTTTTATATTTCACATTTTTCCTTTACTAGATTGCTATAAAATGGAATAGATCAAGTTGCTACAGTAAACCTGTCTGTATAGTAGGTAAATGGCCTACATAACATAATGAAAGTGAAGAATTTTAGCAGTCAGCATGTTAACAAAGGCAATCTAGGGCAGTTGTAGCTGATAAGACACCTTAAAATACTTCCTTACTTCTCAGGAGACCTATATAGATTAGTTAATGTTTGTACAGCACTTTGAAAAGAGTTGGATATTATAATGTGACCTTTACCAGTGCACTTATTTACTTTTGTTGGCATAAGTGTGCTGTCTGCGTCTAAGCTAGGATAGGATCCTTTTTCTTTTCAACATAAAAATCAACCTTGATCCTAAACATGTTTTCTCAGAAATAAGTACCATTTACTGCAAATGAACATTCCATGTATGCTCCTTAAGAAAAGAATCATAAGATGAAAGGGACACAAGAAGAAATTCATTTGCTGTTCAGATATGGAGAACAGCTCAGCCCTCTGGATATCATAATGAAAGGCTATAGAAAAGGAAACAAAAGCAGGAAGTAAAAGACACCAATTTATTGACTAATTGTTTATCAGTAGGATAAAGCTAATAAGGTCATAGATAAAGGAAAATAATATGAGAGAAAAATGTAAACAACATTTAAAAGAAAAACATAAGTTGCATAGCTCAGAAAGATAGATTACATTTAAATCTAACAATAGGAAAAAAGAAGAATAGTAAAGGATGGAGGATATGTTTGAAAGTCAATTCAGTATGAGAAGTACAAAAAGTGAAGTGAAGAAAAAAGAAATAGCAAGAAAAAGCCTGAAAAGTTTGTAAGAAAGTATATGGTAAATAAAAATAAAATAGTTAAAAATTGATTAATTATAGCTAACTTGAAAATAATTATAAGATAAATAATAAATAATAAAAATGACATGTATCAAAAACATCTTAGGAAAACCAAAATGAAAATTTTAGAAAGTTCATTAAGAAAAAGGACATGAGAAAAATATATTTAGTGGATTAGAATGGGGCTTAGACATCACCTTAATGTGAAAGCTTAGATTATATCAAGAATAAAAAACAGAAGGATATTGTATTAAAAGATATACAGAAAATTATTTTGAGATTTAGCATTGAATAGATGACAAAGAGTGGTTTTCTTGAAGAGGTTATCCATCCACATTTGCTCTATATTGCTCTACTGTGACCCAGAACTTTATTCTGTTGTTATTATCTCTTGCAAATATACTATTCCTTACCTGAAACTTCAGTGAAGAGATCCATGGAGGAAGTACTGTATGTCCTTGAGTGAGCACTTGGATATCTTCCCCCAAACAGTTTGACTGGCAAACTATTCAGAAACAGATATTTAATATGAGATGGTATTCCATTTTCTGAATTCTTATTTGCTTAACTATTCACTCCTAAATTGGCTGTGTCTGCACAACATGCTTAATTAAGTTCTGGGTTCATTGAACCATATATAAACCAAATTGGGTGTGTTAACATAGCATGCTAAGCCACAAAAACCTAAGCAGAATTAAAACTAACCAAACTTAACACGTTAGGCTAAGCTTTTACCTGATCTGGTAAAGAGTTCTATGTGATCATACCCATTCAGTTGTAACTACTTACAACAAGAATCTATAAGTCACCTCTCCAAAATGGTACTAAGACTGCTTTGGTCACCTTAATGGATGACTTATACTGTATCAGAAAATAGATGAAGGAAATATACCCCTGCTAGTGCTCCTGAGCTTCTGGATGCCTTCTAGAATCCTTCTGGGCCATTTGGTAGGGTTAGGTCATGGGGGTTCTTTTGAAATGGCTCTAGACTTTATTTTCAGTCATATTCCAGACGTTTGATACCTAGGTTATCAAACTGTGATGTTCCACAAGGTTCTGTCTTCTCTAATTTGTTGTTCAACGCCTACATTAAATAATTGGGGAAGGTCATTTGGAGCTTTGGAATGGAGTGTCATCAAGTAAGCTGAGGACATCCAGCTCTACTGCTCCTAACCATCTAATTTCAAGAAAGAAGTCAGTGCCCTTGAATGTTTATCATCTATATAAAACAACTGGGGGAGGTCTTTGGAGCTTTGGAAGAAAGGGCCATCAGTAGGCTGATGATACTTGGCTGTACTGTTCCCTACCATTTAATTCCAAAGAAGCAATAATTATCCTTCAATTCTGCCTAATCTCATGAATTGACTGGATGATGGAGAACAATCTAAAATTAAAAGTTTAAGAAAACAAGGTGCTGTTGGTAAGAAAAAAACTAGATTCACAGATTGAGCTCAAACCTGGCCCTTCTCTAGAAAGAGTGTGTGGGCACTTTGGAAGTGCTCCTTGAATCCTAGCCATCACCAGTTTGTAGCTATGTCCTGCATAACTATGGCTTGTATACCAAATGTGACCTTTCCTAAGCTGGTTGGACTTGGCAACAGTTATTCACATGTTGATTTTAACTCATTTCAACTATTAGAACATGCTCTACATGATGGTACTGTTGAAAAATGTCCAGAAATTACAATTGATACAAAATGCTAACTGACACAAGGTAAAGGAGCCACATTGTACCTGTAGTCCAGGTTGCCTACTGGACACAATTTAAGATGCTAGTATTGCCCTTTAAAGTCCTAAATGGGTTATGGCTTGATTATCTGAAGGACTGCTTGGTTACTTATATCAGCAGGAGAAGCTCTTTTGAAGATGCCAATGCTGCCAAATGCTCAGCTATCTTGTACATGAGACAGGACCTTCTCTTGTGTGGTACCCAGACTATGGAATGTTCTCCCCAGGGAAGTTAATTTGGCCCCCACTCTTCCAGTATTTAAGGAAAAAAAAATTCTTTTGCCAAGTTGTTAACTGTTAATTGAATTTAACAATAATGAGTCATTTTTTATTTTAACTACTGATCTTACTGTCATGTTTTACATTTCTTTTAATGGAATGCTTATGTAAGCAGAAAGGTTGGGAATACATTTCATAAGTTAAAAAGAAAATAAAAAGAGCTGCCTAAGGCATAAAACAGTCAATGCTATGAATATTATCTATAATTCTTGAGATGTGTTTAATGATGACCTATCATTTAATAACTTTTAGTAATTTATTGATAATGTGCAGTGTAACATTTTGCAATGTTTAGACATGCACAAGAACCCAAGAAATTGCTTTATATTGAGCCAGTCATCCATTCTTCCCCAAATAATTGTCACTGACTGGCAGAAGAGTTTTGTACTTAGTGATGCTAATTATTGAACATGGGGACTTCTGCATGAAAAGTATGTGCAACACCACTGAGCTACAATATTTCTGCAAATAAAAACCCTCCTGGAAATAATTTAGTTACAATGAAATTGTTTATTTCAAGAGTTTTGGACAAATTTATTTCTTAGTAAAAGCATTTCATATAACTCATTTCAGATGGTCAATATTTTTAACAAAAATTATCACAATGCTCCTTAAAACTACCTTATAAAATAGTTGAGTATCTAGATATACAATGGAGCATAGTCTGAGACTGAGAGTATAATGTGTCCATTCTTACATTTAACTATGCTTTCTTATTTTGTAAGATTACAAATTCAGTATCTCACTATGAATTGGATACAGATAAGTAGTAATTTATGCTTTTTTTCCCCTATTTAGGATTGAGTGGTATTCTCGGAACTGGGTCTCGTTGTGAGAAGGCATGCAATCCTCAGATGGGAAACCTAGGTTATGGACGTAAATTGTGGACAGATACAACATGTGGATACAACTCCACAGAATTTTACTGTTCCTACAGTGAAAATACAGACCTCCTATGCAAGTGGCCTAAGTGTAGCAAATGCAACTCTATGAATGCACATCTGTCTCATCTACCTTCTGCCATGGTTGATTCATCTTTTAGGTTGCCACACACATGGTGGCAATCAGCACAAGGAGTACAGAGGGAGAAGATCCAGCTCAACTTGGAAACTGAATTTTATTTCACTCATTTGATCATGATATTCAAGTCGCCAAGACCAGCAGCCATGGTCCTGGAGAGATCTCAGGATTTTGGGAAAAGTTGGAAACCTTATAAGTATTTTTCGATCAACTGCTCAGCAACCTTCGGGCTGGATGATGATGTAGCTAAGAAAGAGGCACTTTGCACTTCAAGATACTCCAGCCATTTCCCCTGCACAGGAGGAGAGGTGAGTTTATTAAGATGTCCAAAACCAATAAACATTTAAAAGTTGTTTGAAAACTGTCAGTCCCCTACTTCATATTTCTAAGTAAAAGGTAAAGAAATTCCCAGTCTAGCCTACAATACTAGTATTACCTGGGAGTGTCCCATCCAGTTATTAAGCAGCTCCAGCTTTGGTGATCTTCCAAATGCCAGGCAAAGTTGGCCGGGTGCTGCTACCTGCTGAGACCTTATTTCCAAGTACTGTGTTAAAAAGGAGTATCAGTTATTGTTATAACCCATGGAAAGATAAAAGATAAAGATTTGTTCATGTATTTATATTTCCAGACACAATATTGCTTGCTTGAAGCCTTGGGAGTTTTGCTTTCTTTATGTATAGCTGTGTATTTTATTATAATTCTTTGCCAGTGACACCCATTTTGGCAAAGAATTATAATAAGTCGCTTCTGACATATCCTTCTGGGACTTCCTGCCATTTTATTCCATTACTGCCATTACTGCCATTATTTTTATATGATGAGAAAATTACGGTAAAACAAATAGACTATAATAGAAAACCAACCTATTCTACTAAAATAGAAAACCAACCTATTACTGGCAAGTAGAGTGTATTTGTCAAATTCTGCATCTCACATCCACAATGCCTCACATCAGGCAGCTTCTGACATATCCTTCTGGGATTTCCTGCCATGTTATTCCCCTTTCTGTCAGAAAGCCATACTTAAGAACTTAACTATCTAATGGAGCAGTAGCCTCACTCTTAGTAGCAAAACTGACCAGTACAGGTTGGTAGATGTGAGTTAATGGGGATATCCTTACTATGCTAATTATATGCTGATCTAGTTGATCTGAAGTTCTTTCGATTGTTCTAGAGTATTGCCACACAACAGTCAAGTGACCTAGTGTAATAGACTTCTAAAGAAGGAAATACAAGCCTTTCCTCTGTGCTCATGCTATTTCATAGACTGAGATCAAGTTATTTAATATAGCCTGGGTAATCACACTGTACAAGCTCAAGAATTACTAACTGGGAAGAAATATACTGTCTTTAGTCTCAGTAAAAGCAAGTGTACACTCCTTAGAATGCAAAGATTAGTTGGGAAAAATAGCTATCAATTTCAGAAGCCAAAACAGGAGAGTTACAGATCAAAAACTTTTTGTTCCTTCCCATAATAACCAAAAATAAAATGTTGTAAAATTATCAAATATTTATGCTAATAATATGATTTATGTACATTGTTCAAGTCCACATTTTGTGTGGAAGGCTGTCTGTACATCCCGATGCTCTAATTTTGTATATATAAATTTAACATTGCGTGTGTGCATACACATGTGTATGTATGCTTCATGTGCCATATACACACACACAAACATATATATGCATATACATACCCAAACACACATAACATTATATGTGTCCACCCACAGGAAAGAAAGTGATTGTCCATTGCTTTGCTGGAACAGAAAGGTGGGTGGGCACAGCAGCAGGAGAATTGTCCAGTGGAGGGTGTGGTAGCCTGCTGTCCAGGCTGAATACAATACAGGCAGTCCTCAGGTTATGGTAGCAATTGGGACTGGAATTTCTATCGCTAAGCAATGCAGTCATAAAGCGCAACGACACATGACCTCATCGCTTAGTGACAGGAATCCTGGTAGTGTGTTGACCGCCTATAATCCTCTTATGCCCACCTCTTTTTAGAAACATGTAGATGACTTAGCGCTATTCTTCTTTCTTTTTAAGATGGTGATCCATTAGGCAGGTGAACCTGTCCTAGCTCTCACATATTATAAATAATGTACATTACATATTACTTATGATGGATGCTCATTTAATCACCTATTTAAAATCAACGCTTTTCTGAATACATACATTCTTTTAAAAAATCATAACTTGGAAGAATAAAACTAGGTGCACTGTTGTGAACTGAGCATACTATATTAGTATATGATTATATGGGCTTTTATAGTTCCTCAGCATAGGAATATTTTACTATGTAATGTGGTTTATTTATCCAGTTATTTCTTAGTTGTTTTAATCCAGTTTATCCATAGTGGGATTATAAACTGCTCTGAGCCAGTTACCCATTGTAGAAGCATATAAGCCTAATAAAATATAATAAATATGTGCATTCTTCTATAATCCAGAAAGGCACTTGGAATTCTATTTGTAACTTACAGAAGAAGAACAAGTAAGATCTGTTAGCACTAGCAGTCATCTGTCTGGAAATACCCCAGGTCAACTAATGAGATTAAATGAATTCTAAATAAAGACATCACCCTTTGAATAGGAAACCATTTACCTCTCATGTTATTTGCTTTATAAACATTAGCAAAAAGACAAAGTAAGTCCTGCACAATATATAACACAATTAGATCCTTTTATGAAACAATGCTGAGAAAGTTGGACAGTGTGTTCTTTATAATTTGCAGCTCATTATGATGTCACCTCTTCTGGCCTTCTCTTTTTTGGTATTTTATGAAATAGTACAACATGAGATATGAAGGGTACAATCCAACTATATAAATATATATCCCATTAGTGAGGTTCATTAGAAAGAGAGGTACCTGTCACCAAGTATCCACTTCATCTAATAATGGAACAAAAATACTATACAGTGGAAAAGGACTCTAAACACAATAGTCCACTTAAAGCTTGATACATTTCCTGTATCTTATTAATCATTTACAGTTTCTGACAAGAAGTCTCTTTGCAAAAGACATGCTATCTGCAAGTTTACATTCTCATTTCATTTAATATTTGAAGGAAAATATGTCAAGAAAGTAAAATAAATCTTTGATATTTGCAACAGAATGTTAATTATAGTGAAGGTAAGTTACCATATTTATCACCATATAACGCACAGGTGTATAACACACACCTTAATTTTAAGAAGGAAGTTTGAGTAAAAAACCTTAAATTTAAAATAAATGACTTGGAAGCAAAATAAAGGGAGCTCTGAACTTTTTGTTTATTAATATTTAGACCACTTATAAGGTAAATACGTAATATGAAAGAAAAAGCACCTCTTTGAACGAAAAAGATATTATAAACTTAGGCATATTCCACAACCTTTAACTTGAAACCAGCTGTATATGCTAAACACTTTTGTCTTGATTCCATTAGGGATACCGGTAGTTTTAAGAAACTGAAACAAGTAGTGTTTCACATCACCCGTGCAGTCCGGCACTCAGTGTGTCAGAGCAAAGCGCCAGCCAGACAGACAGACCTTGTGCTAAAGATTTCACGGGCACAGCTCTGGCATCAGGACCCCGAACGAAGACCCAGCGAGATTGGAGTGCTCCATCCTCCTCAGATGCTCCGTGGCAGGCCTCAAAGGGGCAGCTTGGGCTGCTTGAGCTCCGCCCCTGGAAGAGTGGCTGCTCAGAAGGCTTCGGGCCCCCTCGGGAGGTCTTGGTGAGCAGACCTTTTAGCCCACTCCCACAGCTGGTCCGCAGAGCCGCCACCTCCCACAGCCAGCAGGGGTCTGGTGGTCGGGCTCGCAGGCCAGCTGCGTCCGCCCACCAACCCGCCTTCCCTCCGTCCCAAATCCAGCCACTCTGCCAGCTGGCCGGCTGGCTGGAGGAAGTGGCTCCAGGTGGGAGCTGAGACCTGCGGATCACAGCTGCATGGTGGGGGGGCTGCCGGGCTCCTCCTGGCTCCACCCAGGGGCTGCAGGGCACGCTTCCGGCCAGGCCCCGGCTCCGGGGGTTGTGTGGTGGCTTCTGCGACCATGGCTATGGCCACAAGCCCTCCCTTGCTGGCCGGGGCACCTCTGGCTCTGTGGAGCCATCCCAGTGCGGCAGCAGGTTGGAAAGGGCTCACTCGCTTCTGAGGGATGCATTGCCTGGGATGGGTCAGGGCCTGCTCCTCTGAGGCCCTTTGGGGAGGTGCTTTGCTCTGACACACTGAGTGCTGGTGCATGCGGGTGATGTCACTAAAGTACTGCGAGCTTCCCTCCTCTCTTTGCAGTGTTCAGGCAGTAGTAGTAATGAGTCAGAGAAAAGCGCTGGTGCTTTGCTCTGATACACTGAGTGCCAGACCACATGGGTGATGTTACTAAAGACTGCAAACAGAGGAGGCATGGTTTAAGTGCCATTAGTTGGAGGAGGAGGTGGGAAGTGTGTGGTTGCAGCCCTGGTTACAGCCCTGGCTCAAATGAAGGCTCCACTCTTCCAGCCCTGCCACTTGAGGTGAGAAGCCGAAGGGCTTATACAGGGGATTATACATTGGCGTATAACACACATATCGGCGTATAACATGCAGCTAGGATTTCAGGCCCAAATTTTAGGGGGAAAGGTGCGTGTTATATGCTGATAAATACGGTACATAAGTACTTTATTATATAGCTACACATTAGGACTATGCAGCATATGACATCTGACATTTCCATAATTTCAGAGGGTGCAAGAAAAGACATGGCTACTTTAAGATGTGATACTCTGTACTCCTGAAGCATCCTTTGGAAATTGAGTCTGAGTGGGGCAAAAAAGTATTTAGTCAGCCACCAATTGTGCAAGTTCTCCCACTTAAAAAGGTGAGAGAGGCCTGTAATTTTCATCATAGGTATACCTCAACTATGAGAGACAAAATGGGGAAAAAAATCCCGAAAATCACATTGTCTGATTTTTAAAGAATTTATTTGCAAATCATGGTGGAAAATAAGTATTTGGTCACCTACAAACAAGCAAGATGTCTGGCTCTCACAGACCTGTAACTACTTCTTTAAGAGGCTCCTCTGTCCTCCACTCGTTACCTGTAGTAATGGCACCTGTTTGACCTTGTTATCAGTATAAAAGACACCTGTCCACAACATCAAACAGTCACACTCCAAACTCCACTATGGCCAAGACCAAAGAGCTGTCGAAGGACACCAGAAACAAAATTGTAGACCTGCACCAGTCTGGAAAGACTGAATCTGCAATAGGCAAGCAGCTTGGTGTGAAGAAATCAACTGTGGGAGCAATAATTAGAAAATGGAAGACATACAAGACCACTGATAATCTCCCTTGATCTGGGGCTCCACGCAAGATCTCATCCTGTGGGGTCAAAATGATCACAAGAACGGTGAGCAAAAATCCCAGAACCACATGGGGGGACCTAGTGAATGACCTGCAGAGAGCTGGGACCAAAGTAACAAAGGCTACCATCAGTAACACACTACGCCGCCAGGGACTCAAATCCTGCAGTGCCAGATGTGTCCCCCTGCTTAAGCCACTACATGTGTGGGCCCGTCTGAAGTTTGCTAGAGAGCATTTGGATGATCCAGAAGAGGATTGGGAGAATGTCATATGGTCAGATGAAACCAAAGTAGAACGTTTTGGTCTAAACTCAACTTGTCGTGTTTGGAGGAGAGAGAATGCTGAGTTGCATCCAAAGAACACCATACCTACTGTGAAGCATGGGGGTGGAAACATCATGCTTTGGGGCTGTTTTTCTGCAAAGGAACCAGGATGACTGATCCGTGTAAAGGAAAGAATGAATGGGGCCATGTATTGTGAGATTTTGAGTGAACACCTCCTTCCATCAGCAAGGGCATTGAAGATGAAACGTGGCTGGGTCTTTCAGCATGACAGTGATCCCAAACACACCGCCTGGGCAACGAAGGAGTGGCTTCGTAAGAAGCATTTCAAGGTCCTGGAGTGGCCTAGCCAGTCTCCAGATCTCAACCCCATGGAAAACCTTTGGAGGGAGTTGAAAGTCCGTGTTGCCCAGCGACAGCCCCAAAACATCACTGCTCTAGAGGAGATCTGCATGGAGGAATGGGCCAAAATACCAGCAACAGTGTGTGAAAACCTTGTGAAGACTTACAGAAAACGTTTGACCTCTGTCATTGCCAACAAAGGATATATAACAAAGTATTGAGATGAACTTTGGATATTGACCAAATACTTATTTTCCGCCATGATTTGCAAATAAATTCTTTAAAAATCAGACAATGTGATTTTCTGGATTTTTTCCCCATTTTGTCTCTCATAGTTGAGGTATACCTATGATGAAAATTACAGGCCTCTCTCATCTTTTTAAGTGGGAGAACTTGCACAATTGGTGGCTGACTAAATACTTTTTGCCCCACTGTAAACATTTAAGGTAGATTTCATAAAATTTGGATGTGGCTATTTTAGCCATGAAGTTTGATCCTTTGATCCAGGTTTCAGCCTGAAGTTGATTTGCAGGGATCCAAATTAAAGCAGGTCTGACAGACAGCTGCCACTCTCTGCTTATCTACATTCAGCAGTGGGCAACCCAGCACTTCCCTGCATAGCTGGTTCCACTATCAGATTGCTCTTGCCATTCAAAGCAGATTCAACTGGAATATCCTTTTCTGTAACTTTAATCCATTATTTCATATTCTGCATTCTGGAATGATGGAGAATCAGACTTGACCTTCTGTATGATATTGTTTTAGTATTTATAATGCTATAATAACCCCCAGCTCACCCCATCTTCTCTTTTCATGGATATCCATTCCCGGTTCCTTCAGTATAATTTCATAGGTCTTAAATTTCTAGGTCTTGATGATCCTTTTTTACTTCTGTCTGGGACAGTATCAGTGTGTCTGAAATTTTTCCAAAGGTGCATTTAGCACTGCTGGTAAAGGGAAGATTTAAATGTTATTAGAGTGCAAAACAGCTGGCAAGAAAGGAAATTTTATTTTAAAGATGCTTGTTCGGTGTACTTGCATACATGTACATTTTGATGCTTTATTTAATTTTGTATGTGTGAATTTAATCTTAGTTTGTATGTGTGTGCGTGTATTTTTGTGTACACATACACACACACACACACCTATATGTCGACTAAGACCCAGCCATAGGAAGGAGAATGATTGGCAATTCCTTTCTCTAGCAGAAAGGTGGGAGACCACCTCAGTTGAAGAATTGTCCAATGGGAGCAAGTGGGAGCCAGCAGTCCAGACTAAATAACTTGCAAACTGTTGCAAAGTGTTTCATTCCAAGTATACTTTGCCTAAACTAAAACCATTTTAGATTTAAACACTCATGAGCCCAAGAAAGGAGCAATTTAAAACAATTATATGCTCTGTGTGTCAAATAACCCATTGATTATGGCAAGTCATTGAGAAGTATGGAATTTATAATTTGAAACATCTGGAAGGCACCAGGATCTTTTAGGACTTTCTGTTTTAGGAACTCTTTGACTGTAAGATGGAGAGAGGGTAAGGGAAATTTCTGCATCTATAGATGTGAAAGATCCATTTTTCAGCCATGGGGCTACTCAGCTCAGAAGTACTGAAAGAAATTTGGGAAATGTCCAATTAATGGGCTAAGAACGCATGAACAGAAGAACATGATTCCTGATCTGTTGCATATGACAGAATCTTCTTTGAAGTAGGGCTATGTGACTTGGACACTGCCCACAACTACATTTTCCTATTGGAAAGCCACATTTTGTATTTAATTTTAAACATTTTACCTGGCTTGTTTCTATTACATATATATATTATTGTTACTTTTTTAAAATGAAAATTAAAAGCAATAGCCGCTTCTACACATTTATTTATGGAAATTTTCTCTGTGGTGCACAAGTTTCTCTCCTTCCCCAAAAACAGTTCCTATAACTAAATCCAAATGCAAGCTGCAGATTTCTATAACCACCCCTCCTCTGCCAAGCAGTGATTGCTTTGACCTTTTATATCATCTATAAATAGAGCTTAGTTGGCCCAAAACAATCTCCCATTTGTGATTTTCATGTAAGAATAATAAACATTAAAGCACATTGCCTTTAAATGTATGTTCTATGGGAAAATAGGGCATTTATTGGGAAGAACTGCATGTGTTTAAAAAAAAGCATGAGGTGAAACAAGTAGGTGGTCCTTAAGATGAGAGCACTGATAATTTTTGTCAATTTCTGCTAAATTGCTTAAAGTTCTAAATGAGATTAGAAAGTAAACTTTATTCATTGCGTATATACAGAACAGAAATAATACCTAGCAAATAGTTAATAATATTTAATATTAATATATATTTAAGTTTTTGTCAGGCTGTTAAAAAGAACTGCTCACTTACCTTTAACATTATTTTAAATATATTAACCAAACTCTGTTTCAAAGATTGGTGGCTCTTAATTTTGTTTGATGTTATATAGCTTATACAGTTTGAAAGTTTAAATTGTAAGAGGACTTAGAAATGAGTTTACAAATAAACAACTTGTTATGCACATTTTACCATTTTATGTATTCATTTCTTAATTCATGCCCTTTGCCATTTACTTTTCTTAAATTCCTAGTTATAGTCTTCCGTATGCCACCACCATCTCCAGATGGGCCCATAGATATTGACCTCCTCTGCCCAACGTGGCTATTGTCAACTGGGGCTTCCTTATAATGCTTTTTAATCAGATAGAGGTGGTATAGAGTGGGTTACCGGATTTAGCTACATCTGTGCCTTATTCAACATTTCCTGCTAGCAATAAAGATAATATTGGTCAGTTCTGACATATTTTGGCTGTTATGCCACAAGCACTTCCAAAGCCCAGGTTTACCACAATAATGCTCATGCTATTCTATGTTAGCTATTATCCTGATACTAATTTGTAAGGAATTGTTCTGTTGCCTGCATCTCACGAATTAGGAGGTATTGGCAGTGGACTGACACACCCTCAGAACGCTGTTATTTTCATAGCCCAAAATAACAGCAATGCCATGTCTGAAAGCAGAGAACGATAGACTGTTGCTTAGCAAAACACTCAAGTAGTGGTGATAAAAAGGAGCAATACTGGACTTTAACACTCAGTCAGAAATCCTTCTACTTTGTAGCTCCAGGCAAGCTTGTGGAAAAGAGGCAGGCGGTGATGGTAGTAGATTAGGCAGGTCGCTTAATCTTGAATTACTGCAATTTTGTTGTGGCACTGGAAGGTAGGAAGCTGTGCAGTAAGAATTATGTATCTTTCCCTAGCAGGAATGCCAAAGTATTCCACTCCTTTTTGACACCAGACTTGATTCCTTACTTCTAGTAATCTTAATTGTGTGCTTTTATATGTTTTCCTAGAGTTTGTTTAGGGTGGCAATCTTAGAAATGTCTGCACAGAATTCTGCCAAATGTTACAAATTATTTTCATTACTAAAATGAACTCACAAAATAATGAACCAGTGCTCTTCTGCCCTTAACTATAAACTGTGATTGCCTACCCATACATTTATAAACTGCAGATAATAGAGATTAATAAAGCTATGACCAATATGACTTATTTTATGCATGAACATTCTTTTCCCCTTAACATTTGATTTTTAAAAATCAACTAACCAGAAAGAACAAAGAAATATACAATGCATATTTGTTTTTAATAAAAGGAAATGTGAGTGCTCTTTTTCTTGAAAAATTATCAATCTGAATTTTCCATATTCAGCAAAAAGGAAATTGTCTAAAACTATTGTGATCCAGACTAATTTCTTCCATATCTTAAGGCATCTTATGTTCCCATAGCTGCTAAAAAGTCATTTTAGTTGGAACTGTCTGGCACTGAAATGTGAAAGAACATAAGATCCTCACAGATGTACACAAGTTCTGGAGCTGGGATTTTTCACACCTGTAATTCAACCTTTTACTGGTTAAGTATAAAAACGTGTATGTATTAGAGGAGCAAATAGGTTTTGAAATGTGTTACTGTTTATTCAGTCCCCAGCCAAAGACTCAACACTTTTACTCATGTCCAACACAACCCATGAGTATTGTTTTCTCAGTGCCTTTCCCACTCTTAACTTGTTCTCTTCTCCCATTTTAATTATTATTTGAAGAAAGATGGCAGCATTATTAATCTTTACAACAGACATTGTATCTAATTTCAGTACACTCAAAAGGAAATATTTGATGCACAAAGTGCCAGTCTAATATGTATCCAGCAGACTATTTTTATTATTATTTTACATGATAAAACCCTTAGATATGTTCTAAAGTCATGTTTGCTGGCATTTAAATATCCAGTTGTGTACAAACACTATTGTCACTATTGTCACTATTGGCTGCTGCCAAATTTGGCATGCTGACAGAATGGACAAAAGCACACTGCATTCATTCAGCTCAGAAATGTAAATGATCTAAATCCTTTTCTTTTCTCTTACAAGTCGTCCCCAACCTAAGTGGCCCCAGTCTCTAAGGGAAGCCTGTTAGTTCAAAAAGGAAGCCAATTCTTGGTCAGAAGAGAATCCAACTAGATGAAAAACTGATTGGACATGACAATCTTGGAATCGACACTGTATCTCTACAGCAGTTAGAAGACAAAAACAATCTGACAATTCAGTATGGTGGTGGAATCAGAAACCCAACTAAACCATTCCATCACAATTAATAAAAGAAAGGCTTTGGGCTAGGATTGCATCAGCTTTGTAGAGATGTCACTTTTATTATTTTAAAAAGAGGGTTTAAATAACACAAGAGGGTTCCTCCACTTGCTCCACCAAAAATATATTGGGCATGCATAATGAAAATAAACTTTGTGTACAGTTTTGAAAATAAGATGTGCTGATGTATGTATGTATGTATGTCTACTTATATATTTATTTTGCCAAACTTTCCTGGAGCCATATTATCTAAATTAGAAGATCTTTTCCATACAACCCTTGTGATTACCTCTTCCACAACTGTTTTGGGTGACTTACAATACTGATTGATTATGCCAATCAAATTATATCCTAGATCTTACCTCTGACTGATATTGTACTTCTGTATTTATTTAGTACCATCCACTTCTACTGAATTCCTAAAAAAAAAAAAACCCACCTAAATCTGAAATGTAGCTTTTCAACTCACAATCTGTTTTTATTTTGCATGATAGGAGGGAGAATATGATCTAGCAATCAGCTCAAGTCTTTGGTGCCTATAAATAATCTAGGAAATAGCAAAGGACAGTTAACAAAAGTAAGATTTATAAAGGAAAAATACACATTTTCAAATACATGAACAAGAAAATGCCAGTGTTGCTGCACAAGTAGTCTGGGCCAATGTGGCTTACAAAGAGCTTAGTAAAGATTTGAAAAAAAGACATACAGGAAAAGGAAAGAGTGCCAGATCACATAGGAAGAGTACAGGTAGGTAAGCCAGAACTGTAGGGGTGGTCTCAGAAAAGTAAAAGTTCAGAATGAGCAGAAGTTAGTGAAGGTTGCTAAAAATTATAAAAAGGAGTTTTGTGTTATGTTTTTTAAGATCTCTCCAAAATCGAAAGTGAAGAAAATAATCAGTATAGTTGCTCAGTGAAAAAAAAAATGCTAATGGGTAACAAATAAAAGAATTACCTCCTATTTTGGTTCAGTCCTTCTTAATAAAATTTGCTTTCCACCGGGAAATTGTAAAGGACAGGAGGAAGAGGCAGGATTGAACCTTAATATGATAGAAGCACAGTCAAAGAATATCTCTTTAGTTTGAATGAGCAATCTTCAGGACCAAATAAATTGCATCCTGTGGAACTGAAGGAAAGAGCCAGTAGTCTGGCTCAATTCTATTTATTACTTGTGAAAAATCCTGGAGAACTGTGACAGAAGTTGCAACCGCATTCAGAAAAACGCAATGGCCTGACTAAAACCTTTTGAGGTTTTAAAGTAAGTTTGGTTGCATAATTTATTTATTTGGTTTGGTTTATTCAATTTATATGGCTACCTGTCTCAAACAAGTGACTCTAGGTGGTTAACAACAATTAAAAAACAGCAGAAAACACCAAAAAATTCAAAATATCAATCAGCAGCTGTAATTGAAAAAACAAACAGAACTAACCATCAATAAAATCATTTCAATACAACTATTTCACAGGCTCCAATTGACCCTCTAACCCCCATGCTTGGGAACACAGTCACATCTTCCGGGCCTTGTGAAAGGCCAACGGGGTCAGGGCCAATCTGATCTTTTGGGGTGAGAGGGAGGATGAAGTTCCACAGGACAGGTGGTGCAGCAGAAAAGTCTTCCTGGGTCCCACTAGGTGACAGTCTTTAATGGACAGGATGTATAACATGCGTCTTCCGCTGCAATTTAATACAGAATACATAAACACTGAAATGATGTTGACACATCATTGGAACATATTTGGTTATATCCTTGCTTCAGGTACAGGGACTGTGATGGCAAAAGAGTTGTCACAGTTGAACAGCTTAGATTTCACATTTGTAGTGCACATTGAAACTAATCTACAGCAGCATTACTCAGCAGAAATTTAGATGATTTATTTTCTCCCCTGGACCTGCAGCTTGTTTGTTTCATGATTAACATAGATACAGATGTGTGATTCCTTTATTATTAAATAAAATAATAAAAGGCAAGCTATCAATTCTATTTCATAAACAAATGAAATCTTGTTTGATGGTGAAATACTCCTCGACAGGACAAGAGGTCGGAGCCTTATTACTGGTTCATTCATAGGCATTTTCCCAACACTAAAAATCCTTGCGCGATGGCAATCTTAAAATCTAAATTCTAAAATCTTTGTAAATAAAATCCAGAGGTCACAGGCTTTCAATAAATAACATCTGCAAAAAACTATATACACCTTGCTCTAATTGTGTTTGATAGTGCTAACTGCTCTCCTTGCAAGCTTTCTTAAACTGTAGTTGGCATACTTGTTTTATATCACTGATTATGTCTTATTTATTATTTTCAGGTTATATATCGAGCTCTGTCACCTCCAAACTCTGCTGATGACCCTTACAGTCCTAAAATTCAGGCACAGTTGAAAATCACCAATCTCCGAGTGCAGCTGCTGAAGCGACAATCCTGCCCATGTCACAGCAATGATCTGAATGCAAACCCACCGCAGCTAACTTACTACGCAATCTATGATTTTATTGTGAAGGGGAGCTGCTTTTGCAATGGCCATGCAGATCGCTGTGTGCCTGTTAAAGATTTTAGGCCTGTTAAAGCAGCAGGAGTCTTCCATGTGGTAAGTTTGTGTTGTCCAAATCTCGGAAGGACAGATCGTTCTTTCAAAATCCTGTGCTGAACTAGGTACCACTTTGTTGGAATGTTAGTTCTGTAAAGATACAAAATAGTTTCCAGATCAGTCCTCTGAAATATTGGATTTCCTAGAATAAGGATGAAGATAAGTAAGTGATTCCTTATTAGAAGGAGCCTATAGCAAATTGGGCCACTTCAAAATTAGTCTGTTATAACGATAATGTCAAAACAGACTATAAGTATGATATTAACAGCCAGTACTTTGGCAGACTCCTTCAGCTATTAGGATCTATAATACAAACATCAGAACAAGCTAGTGGTTTTGTTGACTTTATTTGTAGTGATAAGTACCCATGTCACAAATGCTTAGGAACTGTAGGATCCAGTGTGAGTAAGACTTTTAGTTTTTCATAATTCCTTGCTTTTCTTTGTAACTTCTGCTGTCCAAGAGTCATGTATTGCTTGGGAATGAAGGATACTTACGATTTCAGAATGTGTACAGTAAACACTAGCACTTGCATTCAGCCTTAGATCCTGATTCTATTTTACATATGTACACGTGATTCTATGTCACGTATCTATTAAATACCATTCCAGAAGGGACTGGGTGTCTTTGCTAGGGATGATAAATTGGAGCAGAAAAATATCAGACAAAAAAGTGCTTTTGTTGAATTTACAGCAAATTGGAATCATAGATTTTATATTATTCCCAATTGCTGTTTTAACAATATGAGCACATTGTTATACTAGAGTGAGGAGAGATCTAGGATATTTTATAATTCCAGTTTGCTCCAGTACAATAGAAATACCTATCCCAACATGAATCACACAAATTATTCCTCACTTCTCTGAAAAACCTCAAGGGTTTGTCTGGAAAATTTAAATATTTACATAACTTTAGTGACAAATACTATGGCTGTTATGGAACCTGAGATCACTTTGAAATAAGATTGGTTTGTTAATTCATCTCTGTAATAGACACTAATTACAGAGACTTGGCTCTCCATAGATGAGCCAGCTATAATGGCAGCTTTTACTTCTGCTAGCTTATGTTATCAGGTGCCTCATGATAAGGGAAGATGTAGAGATCTTGCTAGTATTGTTAATGGGAATATGTAGTGGGCTATTCCTAAATCTGTCCAGCAGAAGCTCAATTCCAAATCTTTCAAAGTGGCATCAAAAGCGTTTGAAAATCTATATGGGCTGCTTGCATTTAGCAGTCCCCTGGAACTCATTCCTTGTTTCAGATAGAATTCTTCTCCTGATTGAATGCTTTGCTGGAACTAGTTATGCCATTCCTTATTTCTGGAGGTTTTAGCACACCTGTGATCTTCTTTTTCCCAGAAGTTTCCCCCCCGCCCCAGTTGCTTAGGTTATTAATGATGTTCATTCTTTTCTCTTTATCTATGCGTCTGAAGGGTAGTGTACAGGATATGGTTATCATAAAAGGTCTGGAAGATTTTTTCTTTTCTTTTTTCTTTTTTGCTATACTGGACTGTAAGCTTTTAGACCATTTTCTAGTATACCACGTTTTTCAACTGCTGCCCCTTCTTCTTCTCCCTACTTCATATTAATCTGAGCTACATTTAGATAGGCACTATTTGAAGGGCTGGACAGTCTTGAGATATCCTTCTGTTGATGAATTAACATATATCTTCACCGTTACTAGAGATATAGTCAGTTATAAAAATGATGAAGAGCACCAGGCCCAGGACAGAACCCTGAGGTATCCCACTGCTTATCTCTCTTCATGTAAACATAGATTTATTTAGGACCACACACTGGATATGGTTGTTCAAACACTGCAAATCCACCTGGTAGTGGGATCATCCATCCCACATTGTTCTGTTTATCAAGGAGGGAGGCTATGGTCAACTTTATCAAATGCTTTATTGAAGTTTTGGTACACTGCTTCCACAGCATTCCTTTGATCTACTAAACTAGTCAATTTGTCAAAAAAACCAGTTTAATCTGCCTCAAACCCTTGTGGACTTCAAGTAATTGCCTTGTCTCTTCTAAGTATTTGCAAACTCACTGCTTGATGATCTTTTTTAGGATTTTTCCAGGTACTGAGGTCAAGCTGATTGGTCTGTAGTTTCCTGGGTTTACTTTTTTCCTTTTTAAAAAGATAGGAACCATGTTAGTTTTTCTGCAGTCTTCTGCCACTTCCTCTGTACTCCAAAAATTAGAGTTAGTGGTTCTGAGAACACATCTGCCATTCCTTTAATATCCTGGGATTTAATCCTTCCAGCCCCAGCAATTTCATTAAAAGCACCTAGATGTTCTCTCATCACTTCCTTGCCTGTTTTAACCTGCATTTCTCTTCTACCCCCATGGTGCACTTTCTGATAGGTTGGACTACTTTTTTTCTTTTGCTTAAAGAGAAATGCAAAGAAGGAATTAAGCAATTCAGTCTTGCCCCTTTTGTTCACCACCAACTTTCCATTTTTTCCAACCAGCAGTCTGACAATTTCCTTGACTTTATTCTGTTTCCATATATATCCAACAACCCTTTTTTGTTATTTTTTTTACATTCCTTGCAAGACTCAGCTGATTCTGAGCCTTTTAGAAGGGCTTTTTAGGACCTGACCACAGAGCTATGAAATTAGCTTCTTAATAATCTTTCAGACAACTTATTTTAAATATTTTAAAGGTTTTTTAAATACCACATTTATGTCAATCAGGGGATGTAGTCAAATACGTTGTCCACAGCTCGCACAATACTGTAACATCTCATTGTTAATCAGGCATGTAATATGTTGACATTTAAATATTACTGTTAATGGATTCTTTATTCTTTATTTAATTTAATTTTATTTATTTATTTATTTATTAAGTTTATATGGTTCTCTAACTGCATCTCACTCTGAGTGGCATGTAGGCCTTTATTTATACATACAATCATTTATATAGTGTTTAAGTTTACTTCACAGAACTCAAGGTGGATCTTTGTTTACTTCACAGAACTCAAGGTGGATCTTTGATATTATGACTTTAATTTTAGAATTGCCTGTTTGTTCCACACCTTGTTGAATGATGCCTTTTTGTTGTTATTTAATTGTAGCATGTGTTATCTAGATTTGGTACGATTATATCAGTAGTCATCAAAAGAACTTTCATTTAGAAGTACAGTACAATATGTGGTTGACAGATAAACAGTGTGATGTAAAAGCTTTACAGATAGATTGAACAATAACAACAAAAGAAAAGCTGCTAAAAAAACTGGAAGAAAAAGCTTTTTTTATTCTGGAATTACATTTCCATTTAAGCATTCTCACTGATCATTGTAATTATATGTGATAATTATATTTTTATATTTTTATTTTTACCCAAATAAAAAATGTAGCTAATCAAACTAGATTCAAAGTGGCTGCAAAACAGGTCATACAATACAAAAAGCTTTATTTTGTGTAGTCTCCTGATAGAAGATATTTATTGCTGTGGCATTTTGCCTTTCATTCTCTTGAAAAGAGTGTAGTGGAAGATTGATAGTTCAAAACCATTTCCTAAGGATGGTTGTCTGTTATTCTTTTGATATTGTTTCAGAAGGCTTTTACTTTTTCAGCATGCATTCCTATGACATCTATTAAAAACAAACCTCCCTGCAATTGTAAGTTAAAATCCAAGATATCTTCCAGTACAATTAAGAATAATCAAAAGGGGTGTAGAGAAGGCAACTTAGTCTACAGCTGATTAGTCACTCCTTTCTTGGTACAGTATATGCAGGAACATAAGTCATGAAGGATTTTCTTAAAAAACAACAACAGGCAATTTGAAAAGAACTAATTGAATATATTAATTCAAGAACAAAAAGGCAATGGAAGGAAACATGCCCTAGCAACTGTCTTCATGTGTGAAAATCAGTCACTCGTTTATCTTACATGGGTCAACTTTTGTAACAGTGTTTGCCTTGTATAGCATAATAAATGACATTACGAGAGAGCTGTCAAGCTAAGAAGAAAAGCAGTCTGTAAGTGAGGTAAAAGGGAAAGGCCTAGTGACAGAATGAAAAATAATGTGTGTGAAAAAGTATTCTGGTTAAATGAACTTGCTTGTGTTGATTCACAAAATAATGAAACAGCCTGGGAAATGTGTCTGTTTAGCAATGCCTTATAAAATTTCAAATGGCAATATTTCGATCAGTGTTCACCTGGTATCTTCCAGAAATGTTGGGATTCAGCTCTCAGTACTTGTTGCTGGCATGCCTTCATGAATATGGTATCACCTATGATGTACTACATGGGATACTGGCTTCTCCATATCACTAAGTATAAATGCTGTAGATGTGATTTTTCATTTTTACCAAAGGAAATGTTTACATTCCAAAACTACAGATCTTAGCTGGCAAGCATGCAAAATATATGTACATACTGTAAGAATTAGGAGCTTCAAGTCTCTGCAAACAAACACTCTGTTTTTTGAAGCTGGAAACAGAACCTACTGCTTTGAATGCCTCCCATGCATTCTACTTCCATTAATCTGTATAGGACACTGGCTCCAATGTGTATATCACATCATCAGTGAAAATATGGAATTACTCCATGTGAATGATGAATCAAATTCAACTGAATAGACAAATCTCCTGTTTAAGTCTCCTAAGCCAGTGTTCCTCAATCTTGACAACTTTAAGGTGTGTGGACTTCAATTCCCAGAATTCCCCAGCCAGCATGGCAGGCTGGGGAATTCTGGGAGTTGAAGTCCATACATCTTAAAGTTGCCAAGGTTGAGGAACACTGTCCTAAGCCATATAGTTGACATGTGGGCATAATAGCACTGGAGTATTAAGTCCACTTGCTGTTATGTACCCTTGACATAGTATTCAAGAAAATTAGAATAATGTTGCATTATAGCATGATAAGACTATTTTATAACATGGTCTTCATAGATGTCCTTCTAATGAATTCTTGCCCACCACAATCAAGGATATCTTGAAGGATGTGGAATAATCTTGAACAATACGTATTTTCTGATGAAAATATTTTTGACTGCAATACTTTCCCTAGCTTCATCCTCCATAGATTGCATTTTCCTTTTCTAGCTTGACTCTACAACACACATGATACACAGAGCAAAGTGTGTAAAGCAGATGGCCATTCTTGTTTACTACTTTGGAACCAAAATAAAACTAAAGCCACAAAGTTCTCTACTGAGAAAAATAATTTAGAAAGGAACAAGCAAGTATTTTAATAGAAGGCAACTATAATGGGTATCATTTTAGATGCATTAGCTTGTATAACATATGTATATCTTACTTTTCAATAGGATTCAAAAATAGAAACCAGTCATTCCAAGATTACAGTATTAAACAAATGCAGCATTTCGCTTCTTCTCTACAGGGTGTTTGTGATGCTTAAATGGTACTTTGTATTAGAAAGATGCATTTCATTTTAGGCAGCATTTTCTTTAACATTATGGCTAATATGTTGAAAAGATTGCCAAGCATTTAATGAATGATTGGGATATGAATAATGGTCAGTATCACTGCAACCCTGTCTTCCTTCTCCAATTATTCATGTTGTTTTCCCATGCTTTACAATTTACCTACTGTGTGAGCTGTAGCAGCGTCTTCCTACCCTTAGTTTCCCACAGTCTATGCATCTGCTTAATCCTATGAAAAAACATACAGCCCACTGGTTGTACAGGAAACACCATTAAGATTATTAAATCCTCTTAAAACTAGAGGGAGTTACATGCAGTGAAATTCATGGTAGGGGAGTGCATTGATTATCATCTGGATAAGCTCTCAGTCATCAATTTTCAAAAAGGAATTATTTAGTTACAAAGGGCTATTCTGTTGCCTTAGAGTAGCACATACACTGTGAAATTCTGTAATGGATGTATCTGAATGTTTAAATTTCTACACCTGCTGTTGCAGACATAGTGGTTATGATTGTTTTCCATTGTTAGGTCCATGGGAGGTGCATTTGCAAACATAATACTGCAGGAACTCATTGTCAGTATTGTGCTCCTCTTTTCAATGACCAGCCCTGGCATGCTGCAAATGGCCAAACAGGAGCTCCAAATAGATGCAAATGTAAGTACAAGACCAAACTTCATGGAGGCACTTATAGGCTGTTGTGTATAAACAGAGTTCCCTTCTGCAAATGACAGTATAAAATAATTTAGCAAGGCAAAACTAAAACTACCATCTGCATCCTTTTAAATAATGTCTTAGTTTACAAAGATAAGAAGAGACATTTACTGAGAAGGTACTATTTTAAGTTTCCTTAACCTGGCGCCCTTGAAATATCTTGGATTTCAACTTTCCTAATCTCAAATGGATCATGTTAGCTAAGAATTAGAATCATAGTGCTATAGAAAATATTATTTGGAAAGGACCTTATCTAGTTCCGCCCATTGCTCAGTGAAGGGATCCCATTTGAAAATCCTCAGCAAGGAAAAGCCCACTGCTTTAAAGAATATTCCAGTCCTCAACAAATTATTTAGTACACATGGAGAGCACCAGATTGAAGAAAGTTATATTGTTTGGTCTATTGAAAAGTCAAGAAACTGTTATTTATATTTTCCCACAGCATCTAAATAAAATGTTCTGAAAAATAAACTTCTGAAAACTGGAAGATTTCCAGTCTTCATTTAAAATACATATACACAGAAATAAACATTAATTACAGTGATTCTAAATATATGCCAAGAAAACTGATCCTTGAAATTTGTTTAAATTTAACATTTTGAACTGATATTGAAATCTTTTACTGTTTTTTCTTGCTTTCAGAATATTTTGTTGGAAATATTTAAATAAAAATGATATCTGTCTATTCATCCAACCATCCATACAAATAAAATTGTAATTTTAGCAGTTTCATATTTGACAAGCTAGATATACTGGAAAAACTAGACAGTATTATAATCTGCCCATTTTACAAATACATATATTCTAATACTATTTGCTTTTAATATTGACATATACCATGTTGTATACTCATTTTTCTTTAAAAGCAGCAAAATCCTTATTTTCTTTCTCTTCCACCCTCCTCAATCTTGGGTATGTTTCAGCTTGTAAATGCAACAGACATTCTGACACTTGTCACTTTGATATGGACACATGGCTGGCATCAGGGAATCAAAGTGGGGGCATTTGTGACAACTGTCAACACAACACTGAAGGGCAGCACTGTGAACGTTGCAAGCCAGGTTATTATCGAGATCTTAGAAAGCCTTTTTCTGCTCCAGACACCTGCAAATGTAAGCCAATACTAATTTTGCAAGCTTCCAACATTTGGGGAATTTTTAATTAATATGTCATGGTTTTATCTTGTATTTAGGTTTCTTTTATGCATGCATATCAGAGAATTGTATTACATTATACTTTTGGTGGTTTAAAAAAAAAAGTTTACAACTATCAGGTACTACAGAGGAATCAGAGGAAACAGTCCATTTCTTGCTACAGTTTAGGATGGAACTCAAAATATACTTATTTTCCAAGATGTTTAATGCCAATAGCTTTTAGCTTTTTAAAATAAATACCGCACAATATCCATACAACATAGAGTTGGAACAAGGGACCTGAGTTTTAATCCATTCTCAACTACATTTCTGCTCAACCATGAATTTATCTGCCTCAACCCAGGTAAATAGAGTGGTGAGAATTATTTATATAATTTAGAGCTTCCCATTTAGAGGGATAATGTGATATACATGAAGATGAGGACGATGTTTATGAGAACTGTGCAGTGCTTTGGATTCAGTTTAGAAGAGTAGCTTAGAAAGGACAGTGAACACAACTTCTGCCTGCAACTCACTGAAGCAGCTCTATTTGGTTCCTTGAAGTAGCTACACAATCCTGAAAAATTACACAGCTGCTGTAATAAATTTCAGATAGATGCTTTATTCACATTCCTATGTGTTCCAAAATATTTTTTCAAATCAAACCTATAGCATTACACAGCCTTCATGTTTATAAATCTATTGTTTCCATTAGAATTTCTGCCCTTAGTTAACTATGAGCAAAGCTTTAAATGAGAAATGCTAAAACTGACTAAAAAATGCTAGCCCATGTTTAATCTTTAATTTACAGAATTAACAGTAGGTAAAGTTCATCAAACTCAACCAGCAGCTATAAACAACTAGAATGAAAAGTTTTTAAATCTTATCAACATGTGAAGATGTACAGGTCAAATGATTAGTGGATATTTTAATAACATAATTAAAATTATTAAAACTGGGCAACACATTTTTTCACATTTCATTCTTAAAAGCACAGCAAAACAGCCATGAACACTTTTAATAAAAGTGAGGATTACACTTCCCCAAAATGTTTTTTCCCAAAAGTCAATAAATATAATACAGCAAGAACATAAAATAATTGTGTACATGTCTACTCAGAAATTGGTTCAGCTGAATTCAGTTATCTCAGTCCCCAGTTAAACAGAGATATGATTACAGATTCTGGTAGTATTTAGTTCTTTTATATTTTTTATCAAAGTTTGCCAAATGTAATTCATAGAACAAATACAAATAGGTAACATTTGGTTTTTGTTGTATACTTGCATTTCATAAATGTTAACAAAATGGTAGACATCAAATAATATAAAAACCATAAACTATAGAAACAACATTAAAATGAACTGTTAGCAATTCATCAAATTAAAATGATGAATTTGCTCTTTTCAAAATATTTAGAGCATTCAAGAGTTTTGAGACTGATGCCAAAAAAAGGTCTAAATAATAATATGTAAGGTTATAGCCAAATCAGAAATGATGGAATCAAAGACATGTTTAAAGGATGGAGTTCCAGTTTAGTAGAAAAAGAGATACCAATGTAATGAGCAGAGATATTAAAGGAATGGGCAGGGTAATGGCTGATGTTTATCTACACACTGACCTTTTCCTCAAGTGCTTGTTTCTAGTGTTACGGACAAACTAGATTCTGTTACATGAGCTCAGCTTAGAATAAAGCCCATGTTATAACTGGTATACCATGTGTGCAGGATGCATGTCTTCTTGAACCTGATGTCCCCTCTTTCTGTATGGTTGGGACTGAAATGTACACATTTAGTTAATTTAACCAGTTTTGCTTCATATTTAGTTGTAAGCTCTCGTATACTAAAGAAGAGATGGGGAGAGGCATAGCTTTTAGGAGAAAGTTTAAGAGGAAAATTTGGAAGATTCTAGATTAATATTTCCGCCGTTTTGAATTCAGAAGTAAAAAAACCAAAAGGAAGAATTCTAAACTCAGGCAAGACAAAGAAAGCTGCCATTTCTATTGAATCTGAAGAGCAGTCCCTCATATGCATGTTCTGATATTGCAGTGTGCTCTTGCAACCCCATTGGATCAGCGGTGCTTCCTTTTAGCAACAGCACTTTCTGTGACCCCAGCAATGGTGATTGTCCCTGCAAACCTGGAGTGGCTGGTCCTCAGTGTGATAGGTGTATGGTAGGATACTGGGGTTTTGGATATTATGGCTGTCGACCATGTGATTGTGCAGGAAGCTGTGACTCCATCAATGGAGACTGCATCAACAGGTGAGTAGAAAAACTGAACAAGTTGGCTAATCATAATGGGGACAGGGAATTTACCTGTAATAATCATGTGTCTGAAGTAGAGGTCACAAAAGAGCAGAAATTTACAAATACATTCATATCAATGTTGCTTTGTTTTTATAGTAACAACTCATATTTATTTCATTCCTACTATTTTATGAATGAAAATAAAAGAAGCATAGTACTTACTTGATTGCAAGATATACACATACAAAACTAATATCATGACTTCCCTTTCTGCTATTTACCTTGGAACCATTAAGATTTGAAAATAAGCTGAATGTATCAAACTTTACTTGGAATCACTGACCTAAAAGGTAGTATCAATGGACGCATGGCACTTTCTCCAGCTGGATACTGTACTTCCCCAGATGTGTTTGGATTACAAACATCATAATTCTTAGCTAGCCAAAACCTATGGGAGTTGTAATACCAATATCTATGAAGAATGTCAGATTAGGGAAGGTTGAGTCGTGATAAACCTCTTGAGGTTCTGCTTGGCACTGCTGGAAATGTTATCCAAACAAATTTGTTCTGTAAGGGCAATTAATGTTCCTTTTCATGCTTATATTCAAAAGGTTTGACATATGAACACTTAACATTATTTTTTAATTTACTTCTGATTCCCTAAATTTTATGAAAACAGTTTTCTATAATAACTATGAGCTGACTTCATAAGCAATATTTCACATTATTTCTTTGATTTTAGCAATGCACACATAGACCGGTACCATGAAATCCCTGGTCTCTATTCTGCACATAACAAGAGTGAAGTAGCATGGGAATGGGAGGATGAACAAGGATACTCTGCCCTTCGACATTCAGGTAAGAATGTGTCCTCAGGCCTGCTAGCCATCTCACTAAGAAGATACTCTTACTGATGAATAAATAGTGAAAAGTTGATTTTGAGAAGTGGTGGGGAAAGCATCAGAAGGTTACAGATTAGTAAATGAAACAAGATCTCATCTGGAACCACCTAAAAACAATTGTTCTGTTTTTATTCTTGTGAAATGGTTTTCATTGCACATATTTCTAGGCCTATGTTTCAAAAAGCCAGAAAGTTAAGAATAAACTGAGCAAGAATTAGATCATGGGTGGACAAATACTGCTTTTTGACACATTCCCTTCTTGGCCTGGATGTACTGTCTGTAATCATTGTTTCTGCAATGAACTTTAACTGTGTGCTAAAACCCAAGTTCTTATGCAAATAAGTAGTAAGTAACTAGTTTAGCTAGGCTTACATTATTGATTTTAATTAGACATTTATATGTATCAGTGTTCTTCTTTTCCCTTTGTCCCCAAATCAATTCTTTTTAAAGATTTGGCTTGGTTTAAAAAAAAAAGTATCTCATTAAAACCATCACGTGAAGGATTGTGTAAGCTATCCCTTGTGATTTCACATTGGCAAAAGATTTGTTAAAGTCAGTTTTGCTGGATTGGCAGGAATATCCAAAGCACTTTTCTTTTTACATTTTTTCTAATACACAGCTGATGGAAGGAATTGTTGTTAGAATGACTAAGAACACCACACAGAAAGTCTAGGAAATGTCAGAAGATTTCGTCTGAATTAGCCTATTATAAGTTTCTTTTCCTGAGGAAACTTTGGAAGAATGAGTCTGGCAGTTTAGTTTTAAATTAACTCCCCCCCCCCCCGCCCAGTCTGCATGAATTGTTGGTAGTGGTAGGATATATTCTGAAGCTTTCACTTTCTTTTATGAAGCAAACAAACAAGAAACACTTGAAACCTGAGGAGAGAGGCACAAGAACTTAAGAAAAGCCCTGCTGGATCAGGCCAGGCCTATCTTATTTCAACATTTTGTTTCTCATAGCAGTCATCCAGATGCCTCTGGGGCACTTGCAAGCAGGAGATGGAGACCTACCCTCTCCCACAGTCTTTCCCCTGCAACTGGTATTTGGAGGCATGCTGCCCCAAATCTGGGGTAACTTTGAGTCTTCAGGACTAATAACTCTTGATAGACTTCCTCCAATCCCCTTTTAAAGCCATTCAGATTGGCGGTAATTCCACAGGTTTATGGTTGCTGTGTGGAAAAGGGCTTCCTTTTGTCTGTTTTAAATCTTTCCAGTCAGCTTCATTGGATGGCTTCTGATCCTACTCTTTTGAGAGAGGGAAAATAACTTCTACCTGGTTTCTCCATGCTGTGCATACTTTTATACATGTGGCCATATCTCCCCTTAGTCCCCTGTTGGCTTTCTACCTTCATATTAGTTATGGTTGGCATGGTGGTATTCTTTAGGAACTGTTTGAGCTATATTATTCTCTTATATGGCTTGGAACCCTGGCTTTGTCATCCGTAGCTAAATTCACCTTGATGCTTAGTCTCTAGAGATGGGCTGACAGTGTGTTCCTTCCCTGCGGTCCTCCCTTGCTAAACTCCCTGTTCCAATTTGCCTTCTGTTTGCTTGCTCTGGTTGCAAACTTTTTCCAAAGAGTGCTGGCTTGGACTAGGATGAGCTATTGATTGAGAAGTGATCCATCTACAAGTTAATCACTTGATCAGCTGCAGATAAAAAATTTGTGAATATCCTTAGAAATTCTATAGATTCACTCCCAAATGATCAGATCTAACAATCTGGAGGGGAATTTTTTCAAAATCAAGAGATGTCATGCCAAATATAACATTTTTTCAAATATAACATTTTAACAAATACATTATAACATTTGTACTTAATGCTTGCTTCAGATTGAAAAAGAAATGAATAAATGGGACTAAAATGTCTATTTTTAGACATTTATTTACATAAGTTTAAATAGCAACATTTATTTTTTTCTCTTTTTAATATATGTACAGCTACTGCTTTCCAACTTATATCAAATATATTTAACATGACTGACTCTTTTAACATTTGAACAGTAGTGATCCCTTTGGAAATTGCAAGTCGTATTAATTTATCAATTCAAAACCTTCCTGACATATTTAGAAACTGAAAGACAGAACTCCTTTCAGCTGATTGAGAAATGCATGGTATATATAGCAGGACTGTGTTTACCAGTTTTACACATATTGACATGAAGTTTGAAAGAGGCCCTGCAGGTGGAGTTGCATGTACATATGTGCCAAAAACCTTGCCAGGCATTTAGGGACCTTGACTGATCAAACAGAACGTTGTATGCACTATACAGTCCTCAAAAGGAATCTTTCAGATAAGCAAGTGTGATGTCTTTCCTCCCAGAGGATCATCTAACTTCTCAAAACACATAGAAAGTGAAATTATTTCCAGTAATCCAGTGCATAGCTAGGATTTCAGAAACATTAATCCCAAAATTAACTTTCCTCAAAACCCTCCCCATTTGTAGTATTTAAAATTCCAGTGAGCTTCATCAACTATGCTGAGCAATTCCAGACTTGCAGTCTTTAGTGTCTTACTATTGCCATGATCCGCAAACAATATTTCATGCAGAAATAATCAATTTCTTGAAAGAAATATATTCTTCTGAACTATAACACATTAAGTATTCTATTCCTTCCAAGTTCAATTAAGGGAATATGGACAACTGTATCATTCATCTGGTGACTGTAATATGAAGTAATAGCAATTAGAAGAGTTCATCAAATGGTGATTCATAGTAACAGATGTTTTGGTGTTTCCATAGGAAAGTGTGAATGTAAAGACCAAGTACTACAAAATTTTAAGATCTTCTGTGCCATGAAATATACATATGGTGAGTTAAAATTCATATGAATGAATATACACATACACATATGTTTCATATATATATATATATATATATATATATATATATATAATCATTTTCTAATTAATAGAAACTTAATCAAAACTGCTCTAATTGGAAGAATAAGGAATAGATGATGCCACATGCCTGAATGCAGAATTTTCAAAGCCTTGGTACTAGTTCACTGAACTTATTATATAGCCAGAAAATAAGGACTGTAAAGGTGCAGTCTGAGACCCTAGAGTTTCAGTGTTGGAAACTCTTCCCACATTAGAATGTTACAGTGGTAGGATGTTCAAGGGCTGCCCTACCCACATCCATTTGGAAAATAATCCACTTGGAAAATAATTCAGTCTCTCTTGTGTTAATCTGGGGGTGGCTCATCCTGTCTGAAACCTGATTCTGGAGCATAATCTGGAAAAACTAGAGCTCCACTCTTCCAATATTTAGAACAGAAAAAAAATCTTTTAACTGTGTGATTAGCTTTATGCAGCAGAATATGCATGGAGAAGCAAATGTAAATAGAGCAATTCACAGAATTTCTAGGAAATGGTAAAGAAAGAGAAACTTTATTAGAAAATTAGGTAGAAATCCTGAATGCCTGATCTACCTGAATTTTAGCTAAAGAATTAAAGGTCATGTGATTTGCTAGACAACATGGAGCCTGGATGGTATTTGCTCCATGAACAAGGAATAACAATCCCAAAAAATCAGTCCAACCAGTTAGAGGCATGCTAAGTTATGTCAAAGGGGGAATGTGAAGGAGTCATCAAAGAAGGAATCCCTACACTTACATAAATTCCAGCTG
Source organism: Python bivittatus (assembly GCF_059951505.1). Classification (NCBI taxonomy): domain Eukaryota; kingdom Metazoa; phylum Chordata; class Lepidosauria; order Squamata; family Pythonidae; genus Python; species Python bivittatus. The sequence continues at coordinate 30,216,903 of NW_028277058.1, read as the reverse complement.
TTCTCCTGGTGGCCAACAGATTGAGAAGGTTCAGTGAAGCAATATATGCAGAATTGAATCTCCCAACACTCTTTCTGTATTATGCACCTATTCATGACTTTTATTACTTTATGTAGGTTCTGGAATTGGTCTCTGGGTAGTGGTTTAAAAAGAACATCTGCTACCATTTCTTCTGTCAGACAGCACTTCATTTCAACAGGCCCTTTGTGTTGCACTTTATTTATTTATTGACATATTTATTTACAATATTTGCAACCCATCCTAATGCTAATGGACTTGGGGCAGGGAAAAATAAAGCCAATAATGTAAAAATGCAATACATCAATAGTAAATGTAATATGGAAGTTTCATTGTAATCCTATCCATATTTTGATGAGTATTCTTTGGCAACTAGCTGGCTTCATATTATTTGATATCCTCTTCTGCATCTCATTTGATGGTGAAAAACTTTTTATGTCTAATGATCTTTCTCCCTTGAGCTAACTCTTCTTTCTTGCCTTGTACTCATTTTTGTGCTTCAGCATCTAGCATTCCCTTAGTATCCTGCTTTAAGGAGGTCTCTAGTGTCTCTTCCTTTCTGGCTAAAAGAAAACATCTTTTGGGTGGCACCTTTTTATTGTGTCTGCTTGAGCATCTTCTCTCTGGCCATCCATTTCCTGAAGATCAGAGTTTCTTATGGCAGCAGCTGCATGATAACTGTTTGTTGAGGTTCTGCACTAATTCTTCTCCTGGTGGGATGTCTGAATTCATTTATGATATCTAACCCATTAATATTTGGCTTTTATCTTTCCATATTATATAATTTAATTTTGGCAGATCAATGATTCTTTATCCTTTGCAGCCCAGCTCATTAACTGGCTAGTTAATATGCTGTCATATTAATTATGCAATATAGTTTTATTACTTTGGGAACTTCAGCATACACTTTAGCTACAAACACTCTCATGTGCTTAACATTTAGTTTAGATCCACAACACAATTCATATGGTGCTGCTTCTCTGTCTTTAGTGAGCAATCTGTTTGGCAAGTCAGTCGGTTATGCCTGATTCCCCCAATGTTTGCTTGGTAGTCTAACATCAAGAAGCATGCTTCTTATAATTTCCAAAAGTGTTTCACTCTTTCTTTCTGCCACACCATTTTGTTCTAGGGATATATAGCGTTGTTTTCTTATGCTTAATGCTTTGTTCCTTTAAGCCCTGTTCATGTCCTTTGCATTGGATGCCCAATTATTATCAGCATTTTCCATGATAATCAATACAGAGTCTTGGGCTTTCTTCCAAATGTTTTGTTCATCTGTCCACATACATTTTGAGCATTTGTAACACATCACTTTTTTTTAGATGGGAAATGAATACATATTTTGGAAAATTATTTGTAGTTGTCAGAGGGGGAAAAAACCTTCCAGGCTTCTTTGTAGGAAAGGCCCCACAAAACTCACTGTAGTTTAAATCTAGAGATTTCTTGGACTGTTTTTCTGTGATAGCAAATAGGTGGCTGTAGTTGCATTTGTTTTAATGCAGTAAATATATTCAAATTCTGAGTTATAAGATTAAATAACCAAACTCTTTATTAAGAATTGCCTTCACTAGCCATTAAATTTATTCATCACTTCTGGGGCCAAATTTATAAAGCCACAATCCCATACAGTTGTTATGGGGACACTCCTTTTGCAGTATTTGTTCTGTCATACAGTCTGTTTAATAGAAATCTTCCTTCTATAACTTTCCCCTTCATGATAAGGTCCTTGTCTTTAAAAACAAAAGTATCTTGCATCCTCTCTTTGTAGCTTTCTTTTTGCTTATAATTTTATTTTATAATCAGAAGACGCAGGAAGCTTCTGGATTGCAAAATGCAGGTTTCTCTTTCCCATAGCTAACAGTTCCTTTGCACTCAGGCTGAATGCAGCAAAATGAAACTTTCCAATTCATGTCCACTGTATGACTGAACAATTACATAAATTGTTTAAAAATGTGGAAAACTTTTATGGTGCACATTTAATCATGTGAGTCTAAAGCAATATAAATTAATAACAAGTTTACCTCACCTGTTGTTTCTAAGCACTAGGCTGTTTGTACTCATTTCTAATAAACAATTTGGAATACATTATAAAACACTTTTTAATATACAAATTGCACTTTTTTGATTCACAAGTATGCAGGTGTTATATTTCTGCTACTAAGAAGTTACTAATGTACGATTTTGATTGTTCTATAGCCTGGCAAGGGCAAAAACTGTCAAATTTTTCTTGGCAGGGTTCCAGTGCTTTTAACTGTTGCATCAGACCCAACAGTTAATCAGACAAAGATTTTCCTGACATGGAGATGAAATGGTTAAAAAAAATCAGACAGGTGTTAAGGACAGGGATAATACAAGGAATGAGTTGGCAACCATAACAAGATTCAAGTACATTTTTTCTCCTGCAGAGGATTCCCTAGCAGACATTATTTCATTTCAAATACTTTAATGCTGCAACCATGATTAACAAAAATAAATAGAAATGACTTTATACTGGGTATGTAAGAAGGTAACTTGACTTCTACCATGATTTCCAATATCTCTTTTGAGAACCTGGATAGGATAGGATAGGACTTTGCTATTCCTCCAGGTAGGAAATTGCATTTGCTCCAACTACATATGCCTTATTTTAAGGAAGCAATGTATGGATTTCTTCCTTTCTGTCTGGGCTAAGCTGAAAAATAGGCTGAGGAGAAATGAGTAAGAATGAGGTCTACAGTCTCAAACCTTTACTGTAAATTGCTTCAGGGCAAATAACATGCATCTAATTATAGCTACGGAGGCAGCTTTCTGTACAAGTGCAACAGCAATACCATACTTTTTATGATTGGTTTCACAGTATTTTCTCTTTAGGCTGGATGTTAAGAGAAAGAAATAGGGAGAAGGCAAATATGTTGTGATCATGTTAAAAAAACCCAGGCTGTTTTCTGCTGCAGTCTTAAAATGGAGTAGAGAAGAATCTTATGATGTGTTAAGTGCACAAAATATTCCAGCAGCAGCAGCAGCAGCAGCAAATCCTATTGTGATAAAAAATATATTCCTTTGACAATTTAAAAAGTAGTATATATTCAGACTTCTCTCTGCTTCTACTAGCAGATCCCATCCCATAAAACCTGTAGGTGTTTCTGTGTTGGTGTGGATATTTGCAGGAAATAAGCCAAAATACCAGGAGAAACTTGCACACAATAGTATGAAATTAGCTATTCCTAATACAGTGGTACCTCTACTTACGAACTTAATCCGTTCCGTGACTCTGATCGCAAGTCGAGTTGGTCGCAAGTCGAAGTAAATTTTCCCATAAGGTTCAATGTAATTACCGTTAATCCGTTCCAGGGTCCGCGGACCACACATCAGGGGTGGAAAAACGGTCACTGACCGCGTCAGGGGCGGAAAAACAGCCGCGGACCACGCAGCGGGGCGGAAAAAATGGCCGCGGACCACGTGTCAGGGGCGGAAAAATGGCCGTGGACCACGTGGAACGGGTGGAAAATGGCCACGGACCACGTGGAACGGGCGGGAAATGGCCGCGGACCACGTGGAACGGGCAGAAAAATGGCTGTGGACCATGTGGAACGGGCGGAAAATGGCCACAGACCACGTGGAACGGGTGAAAAAATGGCCACAGACCACGTGGAACGGGCGGGAAATGGCTGTGGACCACGTGGAACGGGCGGGAAATGGCCACGGACCATGTAGCATGGGCGGAAAAATGGCCGCGGACCACGTGGAATGGGCGGAAAAATGGCTGCAGACCACGTGGAACGGGCGGAAAATGGCTCGTAAGTCGAGGCGAATTCGTAAGTAGAGGTAAATTTTTGGGGCCGGAGCTGATCGTATCTCGAAAATTTCATAAGTAGGGGCGTTCATAAGTAGAGGTACCACTGTATTAGCAAAGCTGGATATCAGTGTGAAATGGTGTACTAATTATGCAGCAACAGAATTCAAAGTGGAAATTTGCTTATGAGGGTGCTTCTTCTTTCAACTGCTAGGCTACATTATACATTTTGATTTGGGGATTTCTTTTTAATAGACTGTCAAAGCTACCCACATATTTTGAGTGCTATTTATAGTTTTCCCAACAGATTATATGTTTTATTATTGGTGTGTATCCTATTAATAAGACATGTTCTATGAAAAAAAAAAAAAAACAGGATTGGAAGACCTGCTTAGATGGCCCTGTTGCCAAGGGGGATATTTTTATTCTCCCTCCCTTATGGTTTGTATCTTGGTTTTTATGATATTTATTAATGTGTTTTTAATATTTTTATGTTGTTCTTACATTTGTTTTTTTATCTGATTGCTGTATGCTGCCCAGAGTCTCTTTGGGTGAGATGGGCAGGTATATACTGTAAATTTGCTACATACATACATAAATAAGATACATGATATCAATTCTATTCTTCCCTAATGTACATCACTTTACTGCTGGCAGTTATTTGAATTGTGATGACAAATAGAAGCTCCTATAGAACTATTTCTAGGCTTCTAACTTGAAAACTATTCATGTTTCAATGGGGCAAGAAATGAGTAGAAACTCCCAGGAAATTTTTATTTACCAAGATCACTTTAAATGTCTTTTGCTTGTCAGAAGTTAACTCATTTTATAATAACAATGTGGAAAAGCATCATTTGGTTTTCTGATTTTGTGCAAAAATCTAAAATTATGAATAAACTAGAGCTCATAGTATCCCAAACAGAGAGAAATGACAATATATACTTCTTAACAAATAGAACAAATAGTCATTGAACTAATCAGGTTTATCCAAGATAGGATCTGACACTATTTATGTTGATTGCACTCTTTTCTTTTTGCATCACATATATTTGTGTGTGTGTATGCATTATGCAGTATACTACGGAATACAGAAATATACAGAAACATCACTATATAGCTCCTAAAAATAATTAAAAATAATTCTGAAAGGGAATGAAGGATCAGGTTATAGTGCACATGTTGCATATAGTCAATATTTATGTTTCATTCCATAGAAAGAGAAGATATATTCTTCCTTCTGAAATTGTCTTCCCACAGTGGTAAAGGCAAAGATTTTGTCTGCTCATGATAAAGGGTCTCATGCTGAGGTCAATGTGATGATCCAGAAAGTACTGAAATCTACAAAACTTAAGATTTTCCGAGGAAAACGGATTCTTTACCCAGAATCATGGACTAATAGAGGTTGCACTTGCCCAATACTTAATCCTGGTAGGTATTTATTCTGAAGAGCACAGTTATTTCATTAATTCTTAATTATATATCATTCATTGTATGAATCATACACATAGGTAAATACATGATTGCATGTACTTGTTTGTATATTCTGTAAATTTAATTTTGTTCCACATGCCAGAAAAAAGCATGCTTCAGAAGATGAAACTGCCCACACTGCCTATACTATTAAAGCAATTTAATATGATACTAGGCAATTCCTTCACCGCTTACCAATTATAACATGTACTAACTGCTTTTGTCAGAGTGGATCTTCTACAAAATTATTTCCCCAACGAAGTTTAATTTGAACCTGCAAAATAGTCAGGTAATTTAATTTTTCAGAGAAACAAAAGAAACTTCCACTACAGCTGCTTTAATTAACAAAGCATTATGTCTTTTCCATGTAATTGTCCTGAAGCCATATACAATTAACAAAACAAACATTACAACATACCAATACAATTATAATACATTTGAAAGAGTTAAAATAAGAACATAACTTATTTATTTGGTAAAGAGTCAAGTTAATAGTACACAAATTTGGTTTTGCCCTACTGATATAAGATGTTTCATCTCCCAAAAAAGAGAAACAGGGCAAAGTTCAATTAAGCAGGCCACATAGACATCGTTTAAAGAATGTTGGTCTTAAACTATGATAGACCTTCACTCAGGTCTTTATTTAATCATAAATACATTGGGAAATCTTAGTTCAGTCTCAGTCTCTCAGCCTTATCTGTTGTGATAGTGATGTAAAAAGATATCTGAGAGGGACATATCTCTCAGAGTTTCTTGGAGAAAGGGTAGAGTACATATACAATGAATAAAATAATCTGAACAGAGTTTATTAGGAAATCGACGAATAAATTATAAAGCAAGTTTTTTAAAAAGGTCTAGAAAATACTTGTAGCTTTGAAGAATAGGAAGACATCTTCTTTTATGTTCACAGTACATTTTTGACATAACAGCAATGGTTTTGTAAAGCATAATTAAATAGCAAAAATTGCTGTCTTATGGGGAAAATGCACCATATTTTATTTCAAAGGAGATATTATAAATATATCTCTTGTAAATGACAGTTGCTATAATGTTGACATCATCGTGGAAATATCATGCAAACAGCAATAACAAAAAATATACTAACTGGCAACCAAGAATTGTATTAGTTACATTAAACATGATAAAACTCCTCATGTACTCTATTTCTCTTGTATATATCAACTTCACAAATAATTTTTTATCCTTCATGATAAGTAATATCCATCCAATATATGTTAAGCACTAAATCAATAAGATATACTGTATGCCTATTTCATCTGCAGGTTTGAAATATCTTGTGGCTGGATATGAAGATGTTCACACAAGCAGACTGATAGTCAATATGAAAAGCTTTGTTCACCAGTGGAAATCAGCTCTGGAGAAAAAGATCTTACAGATTTTTAAAAATTGTAGCTGAAAGTACAAACAGGCATTTATTTATACATAAAATGTAAAACTTTATAAACAACCTCTGAGATTAAAACTGGAATGTAAGGGAATAGTGCCAAATGTAGTGTAAAAAGAATTTTAATTCATAGCCCATTCACCCTGATTCAAAACACCTCATTTCAGATTGCAGAACCAGTTTGGAGCTCCCTTACACAGCCCGAGTTTTCTATGCAATTAGATGAAAAGTATAAACTAGATGTAACAATCAACAAGTGAGATAATAGGGTATACATCCACTCCTGCATTTCTGCATCTCTGCCCTTTCCATTTTATCAACAACCCTCAATTTGGTGCAGTCAAAGAATCTTGTGAACAGAATTTCCTCACAGGTCTTTTCTGGACCACTCTACTTAGAAAGCCCATAAATTTAGTAGAATTTGCCTTACCATCACTTCCTTAAAGTCCTCATAATCAATACAGATTTATTGTGCAATTTAAATGTTTTATTTGTCCCACACAGAAATGTATGGCTAAGACTCAAAACAACTGAGTTATTTAAAAGTTGAAACTTTCATTTTCTTCTTTGAAGTATGTATATACACTTGTGATGGATAAAGCAATTGCTGTTATTCATACTGGTGTAATGAGCATGATTAATTGAATGCTACACTAGTGTACTGCAATCATAAAGGAGAATTTGGTTAGGTTTATATTCAGGTTTCTGTGGATACAAATAAAAATTACCAATATATTAATGGTCAAACTCTACTGGAAAGCAAATAGACTTGAGACCTGACTTGGTTTAATCCCACTGAAATCAGTGGACCAAGTTAGTAATGACCAATTTAATTTTCATTGATTTTAGTGACACTAAACTGTAACTAGCTTACTTTGTATCCAGTTCATAAATCTGTAATGTCATGATAAGTAATTAGGATATGACTTTCCCAACTGATATCCAAAAGATAATATAAGGATTATAAAAGCAGTTCATAGGATCTCCACTGAAGTACAAAATAGTGCTGACTCAAATTTTTCAGTCAGTTAAATCAATGCATTGTGTTTTGGGGGTGGTGAGGGGTGTTGTTGCAATCATGAGCACTTGAGACAACAAATGAAAACAGAATCTGTTCTTTTACCAGAATTTTGGCTTCAAGTATTTCATGCATAAAGCACTTTATTGCCTGCCCCCCTCCAGTGCGAGCATTCTAATATTGGGGAACAGGGACAGCACAGGGGAAAGGATGTAGGAACAGAATCATGCCAAACCTACTAGGATAATAGCTTTCCTTAAGACATAGCAAAAGCCATTCAGAAAAGCTAAAGATAAATTGTGGAAAACAACGTATTTACAGTGCCGCAACTTCAAAATAATAATTTGATTCTCTTGATACCAGCTATGATAAGACTTCATAAACATCAAAACAAGAATAATGAAAGTTCTGCTTGTTAAAATGTGATGAACTTGTCGATCATTATGCTGGACTTAGTGTCTGGTTTTGTAATATTTAAACTGTTTTCTTAAATTGTCATTTTCTGTTTCTACTTGGAGTGCATACTTTTCCAAAATTGCATACATTTATATATCAAGAATTTCATCACTATTGTCTACACTGTTCTGTTAACACAAAACACTAGCACAAAAATATCCTATTTATATGAACATACATAAAATAAAGGAATAGGCGTAATACAGTGTCAATAAAACAGTCATCCATGGCTCATCTGTTATTTTTATTGTGATCTACTGTGGTCCTATGGATTCACAAAATGATACTGTGTTTAATTTTTTTCTATCATATATATAATAAATATGTTACAATTCTAAAAATTGTGCACAATGTGTTTTTGCAAATTATATCCTGTCAAAACCTAAAATGTAAAATAATTGGAAACCAGTAAATTTTCTGGGACTTGGAAAGTTGGAACATTGGTCACTAGGGTATATGGGATTCTTTCCACACATGACGTTTACATGCAGACATACACCCACTAACAGACCAGCCTCACTGAGACCCACAGAGCTCACTCCAAGATATATGGATGCAGGACCGCAGCCTTATTTCCATTATGGAACTAAATGCCAAGCATTGTGGGTTCCTGTGTGAAATTGCCTGTAAGATATGAGGAATAGCGACACATTTCTCAGCAAATAATTGCTACTCTGTGGTCATTTAGATTATCTTTCAAATTTTAATGAAGCCTCTGAACTAGCAAGAAATAACTTCATGAAATTATTTGCAGCAACTTTATTCCTTTTGTGAAGGGTTGGTTTGCTCGCCTGTAAGTTGCAATGAAGTGAATGATGTTTGCCAATTACACCTGACCCCTCAAAATAGCCTTACCACCTCTCATTTGAATGACTGAATTTGGTTATGTATATTGGTCTTGCAATGTAAGTACTGTAATGATAATTCCACTTACAATTTCTACATTTTCAGTGTGCTCAACAGTAGAAAAATATAACAAATTCTTAATTTTATATGCTCAAATAAACATAACAAAACTAATAGTGCCAAACTCCATTCACAATACCTATAGAGGAGGAAAGAGTCCTTTTAAATAAAACAAGAAAAGATACGCTCGTCTTTCCAGGACTGAAACGCAAAGACATCAAACTCTTATTTAAAAGATGAGGAGCTTACCAACATTTTTGGTGTGAAAAAAGACATTTCTCCTGCCTCTGTATTCTATGAATCACCTGATCATTTGCTATTGGGATACAGTATACACAATGTCAGTTGTTTCTTGTTGATCAATAGGTGCACAATCGAAAATAAGCTGTTATGAGCCATTCCAAGCATATCTGAAGTCATGGAACATACCTAATATATGTCATATAATTGTATATGTGCATACATCTATTACAAATTGAGATAGTAATAATTTAAAACCTGATTGTCCAGTTTTAATGAGAAATTCACCTACTGCTAACCGATCTAGATATAATAACTAATTTATTGGAAAAAGGGAATACAGGAGAACAGGAAGAGGCAACAATTATACATATAGAATTCTGCCTAAGATCAATACAGTTGGCCCAGCTACTTAATTACCAATAACCTATTTGAATAAGACTTGTTAGGCATGTCAAATCATGGGTGAACCTATGATGGCTAAATATGACATTTCAAATAATGTATGCACAATTGACACAGAATATTCAATATGCCAAGAACTTTACAAACTTGGCCACTTTTCACAGAATACTACTCACTAAATTGTTTATTATGAGTCAACTGCTTGGGTAATAAGGAATTTGATTTTTTTCTAATAAACCATATATATTACGGAATAATTTTAAAGGGAGACTCGATGATGTGAAGGCAATGTCTACCTCTTCACACACCCATCAATTTCCTTTGAAAGTGTTCTGGTCATTTTCCAAGTTAGTTGTTAAACTCTAGCAGAGTGGGGAAAAGGCCATATTCTTTGCCAGTACAATTATGTTGTTAGTATAGACCAGCCTTCTCCAGCCTGGTGTCTAAGAAGCAGTTCTACTCTTAGAAATTAGCAAAGGAAACTTCACCAATTGTGGCTAGTAAACTACTACTGGAATTTGAATAAAACTATGGTTGCTCAGTAGGGAAGTGCTTCAATCTTAAGTCTTTTATCCTGCATTGAAAATTACATGAACAAGGTTGTATTTTTACTATAATTACTTCAGAGGACTACATCTTCCTGTTACTGAAAATGATAGAACATCTAGTACTACCCAAGTGTCTAAATGGAGAGCTAGCATGCCATAAATAACCAGTAATTTTGGAACAAATACACAGTTATTTTTAGATATTCAGGGCTTCCATCAAATACAGTCAAGTGATTTTTTTAGAACTACTCTCTACCTTAAAGATCAGACTTCTTCTTAGCACATTGAAGAGACAGTTTATTGATAAGCAACCACTTTTGAGTGCTACTCAAGGTTTCTGTATTTTCATGTTGATTTTTTCAGTGACAGGTCTGAAATCTAACCTTGCAGAAAGGTCAATTACTTTCTCACAATTCAGTAAGAAAAATATTTATGACTGTTCTTTATTAATCCAGGGGAGGGAAGAGCCACAGAAAGAAAAACAAGTCAGAAAAATATTTCTGGAAATATTCTATATATAGAAAAACTTCAAGACATGCTAAAATATTAGTATACTGTGATCTACTACTCACAGCAAAAGATTAGAAATTAAAATATTTCGTATGCCATGATTTTGAAGCTAAGTTTAGTATGTTGCTACTGTAATAGAAATGATATGGTCTTGCTACGTCAAACATAGTTAGTTGCAAAATACTGTCTCCTGCCTACTTTGCTTTCCATTTCTCTTATGCTTTCTCATGAGTCAAAGGCTACATGGTAAATACTGGTAAAGGATTATACACCTATCCTTTACCAGTATTTTATTGCAATAATTCCCAATGTTGATTCTTTTTAGTGAACACTGAAAAAGCGGAATGACTTCTTTGCTAAGACTGAGAAAGTCAGCCTATGCACACATTTCTAGTACCCACTGATTTACTATCTTTTTTAGTTTGCTTGCTTATATAGCACTCTTCTGTCAATTCACTCAGGGCAGTTCTTAATTTAAGATAATGGCTTGCAATTAAATATAGATAATATGCAAAACTGAAAAGAAAATAAATAGCTTCCCAATTCACATGACCATTTTTCAAAGAAATAAGATGTCTATGTGTGTTTCTGTCTATATACAGTAATCTACCTATCTATCACATATTGTAATCAAGGAGACTATTAATTTGGCATCTTTAAAATATATATTTATATATATGGTATGGCTTTAAATGTATAATTTTTGATAATGGTAAAAAATATATTTTCATATGTACCAGCTGTGATTTGTTTTAATGCTATTATTTATCTGAGACTGACTCTCTTGACAGTGCCTCTTATGTAAATTTAAGTATCACTGTACACTCCATATAACTCACTTGTCTTCTAGTCTGGCATATTAACTGGATAAATACAATTTAACTCTTAGAATGATATGAAATTGATAGGGAATGATAAGGAATTTGCTTTAATAGATTATTATTCACATAACCTGAAAAAAACAATGGCCAGAAACAAATACCTTGAAAAAGCATTTTGTATACCCTATTAGCCCTGTTAGTATTCATCTAAATGTGTGAGGACTGAAAATGTGTCGCAATCTGGGAGTAGGGCTTGAAGATCGCCTGATCTATTTTGTAGAAAGATCCTCACCTTGGTAAATATTCTAATATGACTTATATCTGCCTTGGGAGCAGGTAAATTACCCAAACACATTCCTTCTTTTGGTATTACTTAGGAAACCTGTCCTATCCGATTTATTGCACTCTGAAGCTATTCACTCAAGAGCTAATAAATCTCGATTGAAGATAATAATTCTAATAATTCTTTTATGAGCCCCTTGTTCTACTCCAAATGCCCTTCTCCAGGAGAATTAGGATACCCTCTGAAGCTGCCTGAATGAGAATTTGCTGCCCAAAATACTGGCTGAAACCTTTCTTTTGGGATGAGTTTCTGGCTCAGTTGACATTTGATAGTAAGCTTGTTTCTGTGGGGGAAAATTATCAAGTATTTTTCCTTTTGTTGCCTTTCTGCTCCATTTTTATTTTATTTTATTTATTTGCTATACAGTCACAGACATAAAAGAACAATTAAAAAGCAAAAAAGTTTTTAAAAAGTTTATATAGATCACATAAAAGCTATTGACAAAAACTTTGTCAAAGCTATTGACAAAGGCTAAAAGAGTAAGGAAAGAGGAGAAAGGGTTATGTGGGAATGGTCAGAGTAGATTAGCTGGAGTTGGACCAAAACCATTCATGTCAAACCAACAATGCATACAAAGACAATATAAAAACCATAACCCCTTAAAATAATACAGTACAAGTGGGGGAAAAAAGATACTTAAAGAACTAAGGCACCACATAACAATTCCATAAAACACATACATATGTTGGGCTGCCCTAACATCCTGGCCCTAACACTTGAGGGGAAAGCCAGGTTTTAATAGCCTTCTAGAATGCCAAGAAGATTGTTTTTCTGGTTTTTAGAGCAAAAAGGTTAGAGATAGGGTTAGGGACAACCAATTAGATATAGCAAGCGTTCTCTTATGTGAGCCCAGCTGGCAGAAAAACATTTGTGAGAACCAGTTGGAATGAAAATATGTTTGATTCTCTTGTCTTATGCATCCATTTCACTCAAATAGCAAACTTCATTTCTAATTCTACATGTGATTTGAGTAGATGAAGATTTGTAGAAAGCCACCTCCACTAGATCTTCAGAAGACTAGTATTTCTCAATAAGTATTCCAAGAATACACGTAACATTAGATTGTCAAATCAGATTTTTCAGTTTTGACATATGAAAAGTGAAGAAATTTATGTAGCATCCCTGAAACAACAGTAAATCTGGCTCTTGGCCCCAAAAGACTCTTACTTTCACTGCTGGTACTTCAGATGATCCTAATATTGACAACTTGGAGAGCTCTGGACTTAAGGGGTACATTTGCATCTACATTAAAAAAATAATTTGGCTTCTTGTGCTTAATGTGCAACATTCTCTTCTGACAAGCTAATTGTAATTTTCCACCTCGTGCTCTGCAGGAGGTATGGAACATGTCCACAGTGCCATGGAATTTGCATTTAAAGAATTAATAAAAATTCCTCACTGGTCAAAAAGCTTCAATGAACATTATGACCTTGACATTTTTACCACCTCGTTTCTCTGCAGTCAATCAAACAGACCCAACACATTTTTTCCCCCAAACTATGCAAATACCACTGCTTTCTTTAACTATGCGGTTCCTCTACTTTACTCCTTCAAAGATCTCAGAGTTTTCATTTCAACTTTTTGTTAGGAGACTTTCTAAGGACCACCATACAAAGCAAAATCATTCTCTCTTGAGTAAATAATATGCTGATGATTTTTAAGAAGTAGCATACTGACAATTACTAGATGTTATTCAGTTAGTCCCTGGGCAAATAACAGCAAATCACACACTAAAAAACAAAATACCAAACAAAATAAATTAGCACGATACTCTCCATTCTGAAGTCAAGCCAGTGAATCACAGTCTAGCGAGGCATATTTTTATTGAAGCATTTCACAGCTATAGGCCTGGGTGCCATTGTCATTTGTATGAATGATAAACAAGAATATCTTCTTGGTTACTTTTAAATGGTTATGGGAAAAGAAAGACTCTGAAGCATTCATTTGGAATTCAAACTAGTTCAAAAATAGCAGTGTAAGTCATGGCTTTGGAAATACTTGTATAATTGTTCTGCTACTACTGTCATTGTTTGTATGAGATTGTGGAAATGTTCTTGACCATGTTGGATGGGTTTTGACTAGAGCTATATAGGAATATGATGAGTAATGTAAATTGGTAGCTGTTATTATGGGCTGTTAAATGAGTAAAAGTGACAGAGGATTTTTCCCCCTTCAGGATAGCTCAGTCCAGCCAGTTGACTCTTTGACCAGTTACTAGATATTTTTAAAAGGAAAGAGTAAAGACTGTAGTTTTGCTGGAACATAATGATTCAATCATTTGTAATGTAATTTATAGTATAACATTACAAAATATATAAATTTATTGAAGATGATGTACTGAGAAGGTAAAATATATTTTACAGCAGCTGAAGCTATTAGAGGTTCTGAAACACTGTACAGTAGTTTCATAGGAATGAAAGGAATGAGGTCTAAAGGTTTTAGTGCATTTTGAATTGGAAACCTTTTAAAGTGCATTCTTGTACAAGAATTGTAGGCTATAATGAGATAATGGGGTTACTTCTTCCCATGATTTTGAAAACAAAACATGCACTATAACATTGTCTTGTTTTTCATTTACATTTTAAAACAAACTGTTTTTGATTGAAACAATGCTACTTGTCTTCTTCCCATACCTCTTAATGTTACTGGGTACATTTTGAAAAAGCAAACAGCAAGTGTTGGTGGCCCAATCCGCTGGAAACTTTTCTTGCAGCACAAGCAGCAGAATGGGGACAAATGGTTAACCTCCTGTTTGACCATAATAACACTGGGTGAGCTCAACTATAGCTATACCACATTCTCCCCAGATTCCCACATGGCTGAAGAATACAGGACCAAGAAGGTTTAAAATTTCTGAAGCCTCTTTTCATCAGAATTAACAAGGTGATACACAATCTGAATGGACAAGTTCAATTACTAAAGATATAGAAGAAATTACATGACTAAAATTATTTAGGCATGTTTCCTGTCCAGATTTCTAGGAATATATTTTTAATTTCCCTGTCAATCCAGGAAACCTTACAAGAATGTTGTATTAATTTCACCCTTTATGCCAGCAAAGAATTACATGTCAGTGTAAAATTCAACATCTGTTTAATAGTCTCATGATTATAGGATGCTTGGTTATATACATTATATAAATTATATAAATATATTTAAATTAATTATAAATATATAATTATATATATTTATAATTATAATTATATATATGCTTGTTATATCCTATTTTAGAAATAAAACTCTTATTTAAATGGAATTCAGAGCAACATCATCTATTCAAGGTTTGTCTAATCGATGCCCAGTATAAAGAGTATTAAGAAGGGAGCAGAAGGGGCTTCCTCAATCTGAAGCTCTCCAACTGTTTTGTGTTTAATTATAATTCCCATCAAAGATCAGTAATAAAAGCTGAACTATAAGGGGATGCAGAGAATTCTTGTCCATATGCAGGGGGGCACCCGACTGCAAATAGTATAATCTACTATTCTTTCTATTTGTACAGAAAAAAGACTAGTTCTGAACAATTAGGTAGAAGATTCTAGGGAAAAAAAGCACAGCTCCTTTACTTCTGTGGGAACGTTTTACAGATTATTCTCCAGGAAGAAAAAAGTCAGAGGGAAAAAGTTCTAACTAATTATACCAATCCTGTCCTTCCTGCATCACTGGGAAGACTTCATGCTGCATGTCTGGGAAAGGCCCTGCTGTTGCCGAGACATAACAGAGAGTCGAGCTTCAACACACCCTTCCACAAAATACTGCTCTTTCAATAGGTTATTTATAGAGATTGTACCAAGCAACTTAAGCAGCAATAAGTTACTGAGTTTGCTTGGTTCAGCAAAGATCTTTAAATTAGACTTCACACACAAAAAATAATAAGGTCTTTTCTTTATTCCTTTATTCAACAACAGGGCAGCAAGGGCAGAGCAGCTTAAAAGGCCCATTCATGTGAATGGAACTAGTGCTTTGAGTCAACTATTTACACATTGTAAATGTATTTCATTCAAATTAACACAGTTATTACATAGTATGGATGCAAACCAAGTATCTGGATGTTGCCTGAAAATGATTAAAAATGAGCAGATGGAACATTATCTTCATACTTGTTTTGGGGCACTGAAAAAAAAATCAGGAAAAAGCATTATATAGTTTTTCCAAGAGGAAAATAAAAAGATTCTGCATCTTCTGTCATCAGTCCCAAATTGCTGAATGTCTTATTTCCACAAATTTTGCATTTTGCAGGTTTTCTAATTTTTTTCTTCCATATGGCTAAATAGGGTCATTATAACTAATTACTACAGTTCAACCTTTAAATATGATTCAGAGAAGTCTATATCATTTCCCTCTTTAAAATGAAACCAAAAAGCCAACAAGTTTTCAGTGGTTTGTAATAAATGTAATTTCTGAAAAAAAAAATCTTTAAAAGGCAAGAAGCAAGTGGAAAAAATCTTGTCTTCTTAGAAGTAGGCTTATCCAGTGTACCTTTGTGTAGGATTGCAACTTTTGTATTTCTGTTATACTGTAAACCACCTTGTAAGAGCTATTCTTCAAATGGTTGCCTATAACTTTATAAATAGAAATGCTACAATGAAAGAATAGATATGTAAGGATAATTTACAAGTTAACTCAGAGTGAAGTTACAGTTCTCCTCCTGCCTGCTGTTCTCTGTATACTTTCAAAATCTTTCCTTTCCAATACAGCAGATGTCTGGAGTGCATGGAAACGGCTTTCTTCTCTTTCCATTAGCGGAAATCAGTTCTACTAACAGAAACATGCCACTGAATCCTGCTCAGTTTATCTTAATTAAAAAAAAAAAACTGTCTCACTACCTAATAAACCACATTTAAATACAGAAGTAGTTTATTTTTCTCCTGCCATTTTCTTAATCATCTATGAATCTGGAAAGGTAAACATCCTGAAAATACTTCCTCATTTTTTAAAAAGTGTGTTAGCAATGAAATATATTGTGGTAAAGGACTGGAATTTCTCCTTCAAATATGATGCCTTAAGGTTATTTATATTTAGCATACAATTGCAAGCAGTAGCATGTTTAAGGTAGAAAGATCTATGTAATGAAAACAGATGTAGGTGCACACTAGTAAATAATTTTAAAAGTTTAGCTGAAGCTTAAAACATTTTAAAAATATTTCTGCAATAGTGACATTCTCTGAAATGAATTACTTTTAACTGTAACACACTGAAATTATACATTAATGAAGTGTGTAAAGAAAGACTGTTAGTCAACTAAACTATCAAAAGGTTATTCCATTTTCATCAATCTGCGTACAGTGGGGCAAAAAAGTATTTAGTCAGCCACCAATTGTGCAAGTTCTCCCACTTAAAAAGATGAGAGAGGCCTGTAATTTTCATCGTAGGTATACCTCAACTATGAGAGACAAAATGGGAAAAAAAATCCAGAAAATCACATTGTCTGATTTTTAAAGAATTTATTTGCAAATCATGGTGGAAAATAAGTATTTGGTCAATATCCAAAGTTCATCTCAATACTTTGTTATATATCCTTTGTTGGCAATGACAGAGGTCAAACGTTTTCTGTAAGTCTTCACAAGGTTTTCACACACTGTTGCTGGTATTTTGGCCCATTCCTCCATGCAGATCTCCTCTAGAGCAGTGATGTTTTGGGGCTGTCGCTGGGCAACACGGACGTTCAACTCCCTCCAAAGGTTTTCCATGGGGTTGAGATCTGGAGACTGGCTAGGCCACTCCAGGACCTTGAAATGCTTCTTACGAAGCCACTCCTTCGTTGCCCAGGCGGTGTGTTTGGGATCATTGTCATGCTGAAAGACCCAGCCACGTTTCATCTTCAATGCCCTTGCTGATGGAAGGAGGTGTTCACTCAAAATCTCACAATACATGGCCCCATTCATTCTTTCCTTTACACGGATCAGTCGTCCTGGTCCCTTTGCAGAAAAACAGCCCCAAAGCATGATGTTTCCACCCCCATGCTTCACAGTAGGTATGGTGTTCTTTGGATGCAACTCAGCATTCTCTCTCCTCCAAACATGACGAGTTGAGTTTAGACCAAAACGTTCTACTTTGGTTTCATCTGACCATATGACATTCTCCCAATCCTCTTCTGGATCATTCAAATGCTCTCTAGCAAACTTCAGATGGGCCCGGACATGTACTGGCTTAAGCAGGGGGACACATCTGGCACTGCAGGATTTGAGTCCCTGGCAGTGTAGCATGTTACTGATGGTAACCTTTGTTCCTTTGGTCCCAGCTCTCTGCAGGTCATTCACTAGGTCCCCCCGTGTGGTTCTGGGATTTTTGCTCACCGTTCTTGTGATCTTTTTGACCCCACGGGGTGAGATCTTGCATGGAGCCCCAGATCAAGGGAGATTATCAGTGGTCTTGTATGCCTTCCATTTTCTAATTATTGCTCCCACAGTTGATTTCTTCACACCAAGCTGCTTGCCTATTGCAGATTCAGTCTTCCCAGACTGGTGCAGGTCTACAATTTTGTTTCTGGTGTCCTTCAACAGCTCTTGGCCATAGTGGAGTTTGGAATGTGACTGTTTGATGTTGTGGACAGGTGTCTTTTATACTGATAACAAGGTCAAACAGGTGCCATTACTACAGGTAACGAGTGGAGGACCGAGGAGCCTCTTAAAGAAGTAGTTACAGGTCTGTGAGAGCCAGACATCTTGCTTGTTTGTAGGTGACCAAATACTTATTTTCCACCATGATTTGCAAATAAATTCTTTAAAAATCAGACAATGTGATTTTCTGGATTTTTTTCCTCATTTTGTCTCTCATAGTTGAGGTATACCTATGATGAAAATTACAGGCCTCTCTCATCTTTTTAAGTGGGAGAACTTGCACAATTGGTGGCTGACTGAATACTTTTTTGCCCCACTGTATGTATATTTCATATTTTACAGTGCCCCAAAGGATAATTTATTTCAAAGATAGATAACATTTTAATACAATTTCATTGGTAGAATGTCCATCGTTGTTGTGAAACTTTAGAACCAAAGCTGAATTTTTGGAATTTGCATTATTTTGCTGAGCTGTTTTAATTTATATTGTTTAATGGTAGCTTCAAATCACATTTTGGAGTTGAAACTATGCCTCTTCAAACTAGCAAAGCTGAACACTGTAGTAGGATGTGGCTTGTCCCTTTCTGCTAATTGATAAGAAATGGGGAGACTGCAAGGGGTTGAAGGTCTACAGAAGTCACAGCAAGCAAGCACAAGAGGCAGGTGGTGAAGAGGATACTTAGGAAGATGAAATTTGCTACTCTCAGGACATTTCTTGGTTGCCCTAGCATGGGGAAGATGAGCTTCTTAAGTGAGCTGACCTAAGTCATTGGTAAAGTCATAAATGGTCACTGAAGAACAGAAGATAAAAAGCAGACAAAATAAGGAGCCATTCATTAAGCCTAAGACAGAAAAAGGTGTGATTGGCAGTCTGGACATAAAAGATAAAAAGATCACTGTTTAAGGCAAGAGTCCAGCAGGTCTTCCATCACTGATATATTCCAGATCCATGTCCACCCTCTCAGTTTCTTGTCTCCTGCACCTGCCTTTGCAACCCATTCATCTGGATTCTAGTTGAGATTGGCTCCCTAACTGGAACCTGCATCTTGATAATTTGCCTGAACTTTGATAAATGAAATTCTTTTTCCAGAGACTGTTTTATTTATTCATTGACAGTAAATTCAGCTCACTGCACCAAAATAACTTGCTTGCTTGCTGCTTGTGAAAAACAATCTGAATTCATTCTTAGCTTTGGTCACCATTGTGCTACAAAAAGGGGAAGTAGTAGTGAGGAAACTTTCCACAGTCTAATAGGTGTGTGCTGTTTTATTTGCCACTGGAAGAATGGATGCATATGAAGGACAGTGTCTAACTCAGAAACCAAAAGTTAATTTAAAGTGGCTTCGGTCAAACACACGGATAAATGAACATTGTAAGCTGGGAGTCTTCCTAATGGCAAATTATTTTTGCAAAGCATTCCATAATAAGTAGACTTAAAAGTTTATTAGGCAGTCTAGAGATCAGGAGTTCAGAGGCTAAGGGAATGAACAAGTCTATTACTGATTAATCTTAATCTGAATCATGTGAAACTTAATTGACTAATCTTAATATGAATCATAGCACCCTCAGTTTTTTATCACAGTAAGTCCAAGCCACATTTAAAGTGCTGTATTACTGAATGGAGAGCCATTCAGTAGTTTGGTCTATAATTAAGCTGCTGGACTAGAAGTGGGGAGACCTGATTTATAGTCCTATTTAGGCATGGAAGCCAACTTTGGGTCAATCACACTCTCTCAGCCCTAGGAAAAGGCTAGTGATAGTGATTTTTTACAAATATTTTTGAGGTTTTTTGCTCTGGCTTTGGGGTAGAAGAATAAAGAAGTGGGACAGAAACAGCCTCTTTTGTAGCAGCTAGAAAGATGCAAAAATGGCTACCATCCTTCCCTATGTGCTAGAATGCATGGTGGTGAGTCTGATGAGTGGCAAAGGGGATACCTAGATCAACTGTGTTATGGAAACAGGGTCAATGTGTCATATGATTCCAGCAGGCTGTAATTTCAGTCAAAGTATCTAAGGTTAGCTGTTGGGTAACTCACCGATCCATGCCTTCTTTGGCCCCCCGGATACAGAAGAAATGATTAAAATTAGGTTAAACATCTCTTCCAGCCACATCACTTTCCCAAGTAGCTCTGACTCCAATTAGCCTATGGATTTATTGATAAACTGTTTAAACTCAATAAATCTTGAGCAACCAGACAAGAATGGTTGTTCCTGAGATGACATGACTACAGTGTCTTCACTACTTAGTTTGAAAAAATTTAAAATGTGGAGAAAACCAGAGCTGGGGCCAAATCCAAAGTCTGGCAACACTTCGTTCTTTTGTTTGCTTGATGCCCAACTCAGTTCATCACTGTTTGACATTGTCATTGTGTCATTGCCATTTTAAATCTGATCCCCAGACTCCTTCTCCCAAGGATTTTCCCATTCCCTCCAAAAGATAATTACCATGGATGCCACAGTTCTGTCTGAACTTCCTACCACAGTCTAGCCAGCTGGGAAGTTCCAATTCCTTCTGCCAAGGACTTTACCCTTCAGTGCTGCCCTAAAAAAAGCAGGAACAAAGTGCCCTTGCGCCAAGTTCAGAACTTAACCTTGTGCCAGTCTTGAAGTACAATGTATAGCTATGCAACTATGTGGTCTTGCATTTGGAATGGTTTTAATGAAAAATTAAATATTATTTAATTTATTTATTATTTATTTAATTATTATTTATATATATTTATATATTATTTAATTAATATTTATTTAAATATTATTATTTATTATTTATTAATAGATTTATTATTTAATTAATATTATTAAACAAAAAACCAATCTATATATAAAAAGGAATTTATGGTAAAAGAGGGAATACAGGAAAAGAAGAGATAATCACCTATAGATAAATGAATGAATGAATGAATGAATGAATGAATGAATGAATGAATAAATAAATAAATAAATAAAATCAACAATCAGCCTCGCTGAATCTAGTTATTTGCATAAGATCTTAGGTTTCAATACATGTTCAGAGTTCAGGTAGAGAGCTCATGGGCCTCCTGTTTCGGTGGCATTAGGCAGCACCTTAGTTTTATAGAATGCAGAGAATAATTGAAAGCTGGCATGTCTGGAGAGAGAGAGGGAAGGAGGGAGGGAGGGGGAGAGAGAGAGAGAGAGAGAATTGCTTTGCCCAGTCAAGCAAAATGCTCCATCTCTGATGTCATGGGTCTAGCAAACAAATCAGAAAATATATTTAGCAGGTAGAATCACTTTTCTCACAATCTGGTTGAATGATAAAAGTACAGGCTATTTTTCATATTTCTGGCATTATATATAAAGCATGATAAGGGAGAAGAGTGGAGGTTTTTTGGAAGACAAAAGTTGACTTCCATCTATTAAGGAATCTTAACTTACTAAATGCTTTGGAATAGCATTTTTGTACCTTATCAAAACTAGGGTTGGTCCCAGATGGGTTTAGTGAACAAACCTCACATCTTAGTATTTTATTAATGTTTTGCTACAGAGACAGCTGCCTTTGAAATTCACCGTTAATTAAATGGTTTGGGTTCACACATAATTTTAAGCCAAATACCATATTTATACAAATGACAGCTGCTGGTATCAGTTATGTTAAGTCCAACCAAACTATATTATGCAGGGACGTGTTATAGCAGATTGAATGTTTGTCTGAACTGGGAAAACAAATATATTGCCCAGCCTTTAAGTTCTTCATTAATTAGCTTGAGGCAAATAAATTGTCTCTAAACACAGGGACCCACAGAGGGGTGTGTCAAAAGAGTTAAGATGGTGGTTGCAACTCTGCATTCAAAGACCTGCCCATTTTGTATATGTGAATGTCAATGCGGTTGTGACTATCATCTTGACTTTTTTGACACTTACACATGGATGCCCCTGATCTAAACTTAACCTATTATAATTTTGTTTTAATCAAGCCACTTTAGAATACAGATAAAATAAAATACAATCCTTTTTCTCTGAAATAATGGAGCATGAAAACTACAGTGTGGTATTTTCATAAAAAATTCAAATAAAATGAAATTATGTAAAGCAATATACCTACAAAGACCTTTAAGTTGGTGTACATCCTTTCAACAAATTAATATGCACTGACTGTACTTTGTAGTGATAATTTTATTATAGACTGATTTTCAATTATTTTTAGCTGTCTTGAGAGCCTTGTTCATTGAAAGGCAGAAACAAATTAAAAATATATATTAGATTTCTGAAGCCAATGTTTTCTTCCAAATTTTTGTTATTAACAGAAGCTCAAAACTCAAATATATTTAACCATTTTAATGACATCCCAAAATAATAAAAATGACATTATCAAGAGAATTAACATTGATAAACCTATAGAAAAACAATCATTTGAGTAAGCAAAAGTTATCCTGGAGTGCCATCTTCTGGTCAAAGGCCATCAAGATTTCTACGATTAGCTCAGCCAATGTAATTTGAATTTTGCAGGGCAGATGCTAAACCAGTATTAGTAACTACCTAGTTCCTACTGGTTTATTTATTATTTATTCACTTAAGATTGTTATGTGCAGCCTTGTTTAAAGAAACTTTTTAAAAAATCAAAAAAGCTAACACAAACAAGGATGCTACACATATCCCTATCAAACAGACTCTAATACTAAAAAATCCTTTCCAGAGAAAGATTTGACACAGACCTTAATGCACAGATAGGTTTAGTAGCATCAGTGTTACCACGCTCTTGAAATTATAATAAATCCAGTTCATCACCACATCTGCCTTAAACTTTCCATACATTTTCAATGAAGGGGAATGCACCCATCAAAAACAATAGTAACTCAGTTACAGAATGATTGGCCGGCATTGTCGTAGTTGAGGGAATGAGTTGCAATTCAGATTCGTATCTCTTAATCAGTTCTTTTCCAGCCAGGAGCAGCATGGGAGATATGCGCTGTAACACTGAAATAGGAGTACTGAACAGATTTTTACCCTTACTTCTGTAGCCTACCAGTCCCAGTTTACAGCTAAGAAGACAAATGTATGTTTAATATACATGCAGGCATTTGGTTTGGCCTTACATTAACACAGTGATGCTATTAATAGTAGTAGTAGTAATAGTAGAAATAGTAGTAGCAACAGTAACATTGTTAGTCTGTCTTCTAGACCACATTGCAATCAAAGAGGTGAACAATAAAAGTAAAACAACACTTAAACTAGTGGAAATCAGTTAAACTAGCTCATTCTGAAAATACGTGGTTGAAGATGAATGTTATATCTCCCTTCCTAAAAGGCAGGGGATATAGCATTCTATAGCTTCAGAGATGCAAACCTTGGGAGCAATATAGAAAACTCTCTCTTGTGGACCCAATAAATGGACCTTGGAAAGTGAAAGCAGTCATAAGAGGGTATCTTCTGCTGCTCCTAGTGCAAGGCAAAATTGTATTATGATAACTGGTTCTTCAAATAGACTTTAAGCATTTTAAAGCTTTAGAGATTGATATCAATACCTAAAATTATGTCTGGAAAACAACCAGTGGTATCTTTTAGCACTAGCCTCTGGTATTGCATGCTGCTTCACAGTCAAGCTGTTGCATTTTCTATCAACTGAAGTTTCTGGATTCTTCTTAAGTGTGGCTCCATATAAAACCCATACTTCTAACTAAGGCATGGTGACTGCCACCAGATGTGATGGCTGAAGAACAGGCACAGGCAGCAGATGTAGATGTAGTACACCTTTGCTGTTACTGTAACACATGGGAATCCAGACAGCCTACAGATTGCACACTAGTTCTTTCAGGGGAAGTGCAATTCCATCCAATCCCAAAGGCCAGTTTCTTGGTGCAGCTTCTAAGTATGGATTGGATCTAAGCAATCATATATAGAATGATCGGGGAAAGAAACAAACCAGATCTTAACATCATCATATTAATTTTCTTCCATTACTAGGCACCTGAATCCTGGAATGCTTAGACTGTATTGTTTGAATGGTCATTAACTGTAAATATCACATTATAGGATATTATTTCAGGTGCACAAGAAATGGAAAAAAGTTTTTGCTGAATCCCCATCACTCGTGTTGTGGATCCTGTGAAAACAGCTTTGGGCTGCATACGTATTAGAAGATAAAGCAGATTAAATTTTGTCTATGGAGTAATTATTCATTTCCCAAGAATTTTAATAACATTTTGAGAACATATAGGCTTCATTTTAAGATTATCTACATATGCTGTCAGCAATCCCCCATCAGATTGCTGATGGCTTCAGCTTTGTTTTTCTTGCCAGACTGGCTGATTACTTACCTCTTGATAAAGGACTAGGTGCTCAGCTTTTGGTTGTCATTTCTAAAAGCAGTCAAATTTCTAGTCAAACATTTGAATAATATTCAAGACAATTAATCTCTGTTACAGTTATTATCTTTAAAGAACTTTAGGAAGCTATATTGTATCAGTAGAGTGGGTTTTAAAAGTAAAATTTCCTTCAGGTCAAGCTCACTTCCTGATGACTTTATGAACACGCCCATGTGGTCTTCATTCATTCATTCATTCATTCATTCATTCATTCATTCATTCATTCATTCATACACAGATACATGCTATTGTTTTGTGGGATAAGCAACATTACGCAAAGTGCAGAAAGAATAAAAAACTAAACCAAATACATTATGGCATGATATAGCAACCAACAAACACAAAGAACATATACCTAAATCTAGTTCACACTAACATCATTCACTATCATTCTTTGAATCTTTCAGTCCTTGCTGCCACCATATCCATACTTGGCTTCATACAAGTTTGTTCTTCATATAAGTTTATTCTTTAAACTTTTCACTTCTCTCTTTTTGAGGATCTTACCAATTCCATCTAATCATGACTTTCTCAGTCTTGCACTGCCCCTTGACCTATTCATTCTTCTCTATACATTTGTTATGCAATAAATATACATTTATTCATTCTTTCCGTATGACCAAACTACATCAATATACTTATTTCATACTGATCACTCATTTTTTCTGGTTTTATCATATCTATCTATCTATCTATCTCCATCCATCCATCTAAAGTACAAGTATATATACTGTATGTATGTATGTACGTACAGTGGGGCAAAAAAGTATTTAGTCAGCCACCAATTGTGCAAGTTCTCCCACTTAAAAAGATGAGAGAGGCCTGTAATTTTCATCATAGGTATACCTCAACTATGAGACACAAAATGGGGGAAAAAATCCAGAAAATCACATTGTCTGATTTTTAAAGAATTTATTTGCAAATCATGGTGGAAAATAAGTATTTGGTCAATATCCAAAGTTCATCTCAATACTTTGTTATATATCCTTTGTTGGCAATGACAGAGGTCAAACGTTTTCTGTAAGTCTTCACAAGGTTTTCATACACTGTTGCTGGTATTTTGGCCCATTCCTCCATGCAGATCTCCTCTAGAGCAGTGATGTTTTGGGGCTGTCGCTGGGCAACACAGACGTTCAACTCCCTCCAAAGCTTTTCCATGGGGTTGAGATCTGGAGATTGGCTAGACCACTCCAGGACCTTGAAATGCTTCTTACGAAGCCACTCCTTCGTTGCCTGGGGAGTGTGCTTGGGATCATTGTCATGCTGAAAGACCCAGCCACGTTTCATCTTCAATGCCCTTGCTGATGCAAGGAGGTGTTCACTCAAAATCTCACAATACATGGCCCCATTCATTCTTTCCTTTACACGGATCAGTCGTCCTGGTCCCTTTGCAGAAAAACAGCCCCAAAGCATGATGTTTCCACCCCCATGCTTCACAGTAGGTATGGTGTTCTTTGGATGCAACTCAGCATTCTCTCTCCTCCAAACATGACGAGTTGAGTTTAGACCAAAACGTTCTACTTTGGTTTCATCTGACCAAATGACATTCTCCCAATCCTCTTCTGGATCATCCAAATGCTCTCTAGCAAGCTTCAGATGGGCCCAGACATGTACTGGCTTAAGCAGGGGGACACATCTGGCACTGCAGGATTTGAGTCTCTGGCAGCATAATGTGTTACTGATGGTAGCCTTTGTTACTTTGGTCCCAGCTCTCTGCAGGTCATTCACTAGGTCCCCCCATGTGGTTCTGAGATTTTTGCTCACCGTTCTTGTGATCATTTTGACCCCACGGGGTGAGATCTTGCGTGGAGCCCCAGATCAAGGGAGATTATCAGTGGTCTTGTATGTCTTCCATTTTCTAATTATTGCTCCCACAGTTGATTTCTTCACACCAAGCTGCTTGCCTATTGCAGATTCAGTCTTCCCAGACTGGTGCAGGTCTACAATTTTGTTTCTGGTGTCCTTCGACAGCTCTTGGCCATAGTGAAGTTTAGAGTGTGACTGTTTGAGGTTGTGGACAGGTGTCTTTTATACTGATAACAAGGTCAAACAGGTGCCATTACTACAGGTAACGAGTGGAGGACAGAGGAGCCTCTTAAAGAAGTAGTTACAGGTCTGTGAGAGCCAGACATCTTGCTTGTTTGTAGGTGACCAAATACTTATTTTCCACCATGATTTGCAAATAAATTCTTTAAAAATCAGACAATGTGATTTTCTGGATTTTTTTTCTCATTTTGTCTCTCATAGTTGAGATATACCTATGATGAAAATTATGGGCCTCTCTCATCTTTTTAAGTGGGAGAACTTGCACAATTGGTGGCTGACTAAATACTTTTTTGCCCCACTGTATGTAAGAATGTATGTGTCAGGACCTGCGCAAGCTATTATTCAAAGCCAGTAGAAAGCATGTTAGGAATGTAGAATAGTGATGTATAGTTGGTAGGGTTAAATGTTAGTTAAAGATAAGACTATGATTTGTATAACCGCTTGCTGGTACCTGCCATAAAAGTCAGGAGGAGGGGGGAAATAAAACAACAAGAGCCAGGTGCAACTGTTATCTTGGTTGGAGGCGCCAACAAGGTCAAGCGGCCATGAGACCCGGGAACAGGCGCGAAGAAATTCAAGCGGGAACAGTAGGGGGGGGGGAAGGGGGTTAAAAGGAAAGCTTTAGGCTAGGGAAAATCAGACTCAACAACCTATAGTGTGCTGTATGCTGCTTCTCAATAAAGAAATCCTTGATGGAACCAAATAGTCTCCAGAGGGTTTACTGAACTTGGGAATTGAGTGTGCAGTATGTATATATGTATGTATGTGTATATGTGTGTGTGTGTCTGTCTATCTATCTAAAGTACAAGTAGTCCTCATTAGCAACAGCCTTGGACAGTGATCATTTGCAGTTACGATGGTGATCAAAAAGTAACTTTGCAACCAATGCCCACATTTATGACCTTCGTAGCATCTCTCTCGGCCATGTGTTCACCATTACAGTCAGTTAGTATAGGCTGTCCTTTGCCTGACTTGTTTTTTTTTTCTTTTTCTCCCCTCACAGAGAGGAGAGATTGCCTAAACAAGCTATCTCTTCCTCAGCTGCTTTTCTCTGCAGCACAGCAGGTCCCTAAAAAGTGCTTAGGACTCAGCTCTGCGACCATAATTAGTTGGCAGCTGCTGCCTGAAATTGACTAGAGCTTAATTAGTTTCACACTAAAGCCTTTCTTTTGCCAGGTAAGCAGCTAGCAGTGCTAGTGCATTCCTTTTGATGTGTATTCCCTGCTTACTCTCATGTAATCCCTTCCTCCCCAATGAATGTAAATACAAGCATCAATTATCTTCTTGCTAATTATCCCAGGACCAGGGTGGGGGAGTGAGGAAAAAGGGTTGAGATTTGCTCTTTTACCCAGCTTCTTCATGAGTTGAGTTCCAGAAACCTTCCCCGTTGTTTGGCCTCTCCTGCCTGTTTTGGGTCATATCCTTCTGACGCCATACAGCAAAGTAAATCTGAGGTAAAATCGTAAGCACAGTCATGGTCACATGATTTCACTTAGTGACCGGTTTGCTTAAAGACCAAGTTGCTGGTCCCTGTATCCCATTTGTGCTGCATTCAAGTTATTTGTATGTTTCTTCTGACATATCCAGTTCTAACTTCCGCATAAAAAATAAAATATGTTCCTGTACATAGCCATTTTCACTTCTTTTGACAAACATTTACTGCTCACGAGAGATCATACAATACCCAATACTTCTCTACCAGCATTTGTGTGTCTTAACATTTTTTTTAGATTTTAGATTTTTTTATCCTGCCTTTATTATTTTTATAAATAACTCCAGGTGGTGAACATACCTAATATTCCTTCCTCCTCCTATTTTCCCCACAACAACAACTCTGTGACATGAGTTGGGCTGAGAGTGAGTGACTGGCCCATAGTCACCCACTCAGCTTTTTTTTAAGGCAGGACTAGAACTCACAGTCTCCTGCTTTCTAGCCTGATACCTCAACCACTAGATCAAACTGGATCTATTTCTCTATTTTCCCATCTTTAGTAAACATTCTACCAAGTTATATAAATTCATCTACTCTATTTTTTCATCATTTCAGCATGTAAACATTAATGATCAGATCCATACTCCTCATTGCATTATACAATTTAATATTGGTTGCAAATTATTCTCAGACAAAAAAACCAGTATCATCTGTATACAAAAATACAAGCATTCATGTCCCACCCCACAGTGCCCCTCTAATGCCACCAAAAGCATTTTTATACATCACAAACCATCTAATTTATCATCATGCGTACTTTTCTTCCATCTTAAAACTCTTCAACTCCATCTTCAATGCCATATTTACACAAAATATTTCATTACTTTTTCCTTAAACCAATAAACATACAATAAACTTTTCTCACATTATACATTTCTCAATGTCTTACTGAACAACAAAGCACTAGTCTGCATAGACCTGGCTCAGCATAAAGTCATATCTCACTTATCAAATTTTGCTGTTACTTCTTGCCCTTTCTATGAGAATTTTGCCACACACTTTCCCAAGCACACTTAGCAAACTAAGCTACTTATTATTTTTTTCCTTTACAAGAGGAAATAATTATGTCATTCTTCCACTAAGTAGGCCCAGATTCACTTCTCTTGTTACACTCTCTATATCTGTAGCCTTGCAATTTTTTCAACATTATCACAGCATTTTTTCTTGGACATTAACATTTATAGATTTATTCATTTTTGCTTTTCCATATGTCATTCCCATACAGATCTGTAAAATATTCCTTCCAGAATTTCAGTTTCCTCTCAAATCATTTCATTACTTTTATTTTTTATTCCATTCACTTTGCTGGAGGGTCTTTGTTTAGCACTCTTCACTTATTTCTAACTTTTAAAAAATCATCAAAATTACTCTGTATTTTCTCTGCCTCTTGTAATGTTAGCCATTCATAGCTGTCTACTATTATTACTCCCATAGGTTTTCTTTCTCTATACACGTATCTTTTGCATCAGTTTTCCTCTTATATTTTTCTCATACCCAGCTGCTTTCAGTTCTTTATTTAACAAAGTTTCTTTCTTTTTCATGCTTCTCATTAATGTAGCTGCACACATTCCTGTGGCTCTCTGTACAATAATTCTTTCCACTCTGTTCCAAGCAACTTCTGTATCCTGTTTTCTATGCACAATTTCGATTCATTTTATTGGGAGATTAATTTATTATCTAATATTTTGTCACACAATGTTTGTACTTTCCTTCCTCCTTGACCATTTTTTCTCAAAATCCACCATCTCTCATAATCTCCCATCTCTCATGATTCACTAATTCTCTCAATCTTTCATCATAAACAATGAAATCACTCGTGCTTTTTGATTTTTGTCCTTTTCCATGTGTACCTATGAATAGTCTTATTAATTAATTAAACAGACTTATTAAACAGACTTTTTTCTCAGATCATTCACATTCATTGCTGGATCTCTGAATGAAATGAAAACACTTTTCCTGTACTCTCTTTGTGTTCCTACCTGTCCATTCATGACAACTGACAAAACACTCTCTCTCCCGTCACATTAATTCAGAATGTTGCTATTTCCCTCAAAACTTATCCTATTTTTACCATTATCACCATACACTGAGGCACAATGTGCAACTCTATGAATTTCTTTTCATATATACCCACAACAAATGTAGAAGGCACCAATTCATATTTTCTGACATATATTTTAGCTCTTTCATTCATAAATTTATACCTACACTTCCCTATTGCTTCAAACCTAACAAATCCACTCTAGAAACTACAATTACACTTTTTGAAATATGAACTCAACATGTTTTGCAGCACTACAATATATTTGACTGTTATCTCTCTAATAAATGCTTATAGCAGGTATATAGTTGTAATGTTACATTCTGTTCAGAATGAACTGCTTAGAAAGTAAACTCATGCATAATTCTTTCCTTAGTAATTATTATTTGTATTGCATCTTTGTAAGTCTTTATGACCAGATGGTTTAAGAAATAATAGCATAATTAATTTCAGCTGCAATTCCATGTGTATTTACTGAGAGTAAGCTCAGTAAGGGTCTTATTTCTGAGTCAGTTAATTAGACAGCATTCTTAATGGGAACTGAAAAATATTAAAAGACTGTACAGTATGTTATTATCTGGACTCAAACACTGCTTTGCCAAAAAACAAATCATACTGTGCTTAACACAGTGACCTAATTATTGTTTTTCTTGCTGGAGATCACCTTTCTGCACCACAAATTCCAATTGTAGTTGCAGAATTTTCTGTTTCTGCACCTTTTTTGTACCAGGCAGCAGGATGGACTGGCTGCAAGAAAATAGTTGTCCTCACGCACAACAAAGTCATAACTTAATAGTACTCAACCCCACTTTACGGAATAAAGCATACTTGATAGAATTCACACAAAACATTAAATCATATATTGTGGTGTATTATCTTCAGTGGTTGGGTTCACAAACCACACTTAACAGCAAACAAGCAACTACATTATGACATTGTAAACTATGTAAATCTAGACTCTATAAATGGACAAATCCTTCA
Organism: Python bivittatus; assembly: GCF_059951505.1. Classification (NCBI taxonomy): domain Eukaryota; kingdom Metazoa; phylum Chordata; class Lepidosauria; order Squamata; family Pythonidae; genus Python; species Python bivittatus. Next base: position 30,185,554 of record NW_028277058.1, on the reverse strand, counting down.
TGGGTAGCAAATCCTTCAGGCTCACACAGTCTGTGTCTAGGCCCGACTTTACTTAGCTTGGCGAATCAGCTAAGCTAGGCGTTAGTTGATTGAATAAACTGCTGCATTGTTTCTAACACCAAGAAAAATAACGACTGATGCTGTGCATAACACTGAGACTAAAATGTGGCCGATTAATTTGTGAGTCAGCTCTGGAAGTGTAGTTTCGCTGCGGTCCAGCGCGCTACAGCATGCGAATCTTGGCAATTAAGATGAGCGAAGTGAACCATGGTCCAGATACCCGAGAATATCACACGGTGGAAACACCAGCACCCGCTCTGCCCACCCCGGTTCGAGCACCGCCACCACCAACTCACACGAGGAATCCCCGCCGCGGCGGAGTCAGAGAACCTGCCCGGGGAGCAGCGGCGTGACGCGCCATGGGGGCGGGGGCTTAAGAGCCCCAGAAGCCTGAGGCGGTCAAGATGGCGGCTCCTGGCGAGGGTGCCTGGCGAGGTCGGCTGCTGAGCGAGGGACCGAGTGGCTGAGTGGCTTCGGCCGCCGGCGTGGCTCGGGCCAGTCGGGTGAGAGCTGGCGGGCTTTGGCGCGTCTCCGGTTTCCTGGCGGCAGCGGGGGTCCCGGTGGGAGCAGCCTGGTGCCAGCGGGGGTGGGAAGGAGGTAGGGGATGCCCGTTACTTCCCAGTGACCCTTGGCCCTGCCCATCCCTCGGGCAGCCGCGTCCCGGTCCCAGAGCCCGATGTTGGCCCCTCGAAGAAGGCGGGCGAGGAACTCCTCTGCCGTTGGCCGGGAAGCCTCCTTCGCCTGTGCAACTCTTGTCTTGCAGTTTTGCCTCCGAGGCGCGGAGGAGCAAGGCTGAATCGAAGGCGCCACTACGAACTTGGGTAGGGGAGCCCGGAACTTGGAGCGGGTTGCTTGATTAGAAAACCTGTGAGTGAGTGCGCCTAATCCACACTCTCGTAATTCTCTTATTCATTCTCCCTCCCTCTCTCTCTCTCTCTCTCTGCCTCCCCCTCCCCCTCGCACTGATACGCCAGAGTTTCCTCTAAATGTTGTTGAGCTTTATAGGCTAAAGCCGTTTTGGATTGCTAAAAGGTTGGCTATTAAGGAAGCGTTTAAAACTTTTTCATGTGCGTTTATACCTCGCGCTGTGTTCTGGAAAGCCAGCAATATGGAGTTTATTCAACAACCCATAGCATAACTGGATGAATGAGTCCAACCACAGTGTTACTCTTGCTTTCTTTTTATGGGTTCCCTGTCTCGTACAAGAAAGGAGGAGTGAAAGAAGGCAGGAAGAGTTGTGAACCTATTAAGATTTCTGCCGGTAGGGTAATAGAAATACATTCCGGAGAAAGTGTTTGCTGCAATTAAAATATGTTCGTACTGCTGGTAATGTCTAAAAATTAGGCTAGGAAGAATTGTGGTTGGATACTCAATTGGCTGCTTTTTTCTTTGAAACACTGGCTTCCACGTGAATTTTTGTTTTGGAAGTTGATTTTCCTACTGATTGTCAGGAAAACTTCCTGCATTTGTTTGATGGCTAGGTACAAGATTAATGGTCAGTATAACCTGGAAAACATAGGGAACAATCTTTTTCCTGTTCTCAATTAGGATTACATTATTTGTAAATAAGACAAATGATCTTGAGTATGCATGGGAATGCTGTGTTTTTACACATAATTTTCTGCAGATAAGATTTATTAAAATGAGCAAACCTCACAAAAGCCAAAGTTATTTTCTAACATAAGAGGCTTTAGATAAATAGACAAGTAGGATTTGATAATTTAATTTTTTGTTTTATTTGATTGCAGTTAGATCATATCAGAATGAAATGAACAGTATATTTTTAAGTATCTCATTATTTCTGGAATTAGAATGCATTCTGCATTATCCAGCAAAATAGCAGAGCTTGGGTAAATGGAGTTCATACCTTTATGACACAAGAATCTCATCTTAAGCATAACATATTAAGAAATACTTTTCATTCTTGGGTATAAATAATATTTGTATGAAGTCAAGTTTTATTGTGTACTGTTGAAACAGAAGTATCAGAAGGCTTAGGGGAATCTTGATATTTGCAATTTTTTAAAAAAGCAATTAAGGGGAAAATAGCTATACTAAATAGCTCAATGATTATGGGACACTAAGAGAAAGGATGTAATGGGAAAATGGGCAGGTGGTATGGAATGATCTGGCTGAAGTCTAAGCTAGAGCACCTAATTAGTAATATTTAGTTGAGGTCCTCTTTGTTCTCTTAGATTCCTCTATCATATGGAGGTAGTTCTCGACTTAGGACCATTTGTTTAGCAACCGTTCAAAGTTATGGTGGCGCTGAAAAAAGTGACTTACAGCCAGTCCTTGTACTAACAACTGTCACAGCATCCACATGGTCAAGTGATCAAAATTCAGGTGCTTGGCAACTGGCATGTATTTATGATGGTTGCAGTGCCCTGGGGTCATGTGATTGCCATTTACGACCTTGCCAGGGGACTTCTGACAAGCAAAGTCAATAAGGAAATCTGGATTCCCTTAACAACTGCCTCAAAAAAGGTCATAAAATTGGGCGCAACTCACTTAATGACCACATCACTTAGCAATGGAAGTTCTGGTCTCAATTGTGGTCGTAAGTGGAGGACTACCTGTAGTGTTTGGTCTGCAATGTCCCTGCCACTGTGAACTGCTTTAAGCAAAACACTTTTGTTCACTTTTGACCATGCTTCTTAGAAATCCCACCCCACTTGATTGAGAAAGAAAATATGCTAACATAAACGTTTTAAGAAATGTTAATAATTTGATATAAATAGAGAGAAGGTTGGATAAATCTATGTTCATGATGGCTCCTCATCATATCAACATTAGATCCTGTATAACAACTTAGGCATCTTTAGTGATTGATGGTTTGCTTTTGACTCAATATAATTGAGAGTCAATTTCCTGATTTATTCAGTACACAACAGTTAAAGAAACCACAACTTAGCTTGATGTACAAACTCCACCAAAATGCTCTTTTAATATGCACTGAAGCACACTTTGTACTGACATGCTTTCCCATTAACTGACTGTTCTTAGTGTATTGCTGCAGTTGTAGTTGTGGCTTTCAGTTGAGAGACCTGAAAACAGGAAAATTGCAGTACAGGTAGTCCTCACTTACCAACTGCATTAGGGATTGGCAATGCCATCGCTAAGTGTAGCAGTTAAGTGTGACATCACATGACTGTGCCAACTTACAACATCATTTCTGTCAGTTGCAGTCATTAAGTGAATCATTGCAGGTCGTTAAGTGCAATGTCACATGACCACAACTTGCTACTTCCTGCCAGCTTCCCCGTTGACTTTGTTGTTGGAAGCTGACTGTGAAGGTCACAAATGGCGATCACTTGACAGTGGGATGCTGCAACCTTCTTAAATGCGCGCTGGTTGCCAAGCTCCTGTATTGTGATCACGTGACCTCAGGGACATTGTGACAGCCACAACTTCAAGGGCCGGTCGTTAGTCTCTTGTTTTCAGCACTGTTGCAAGTTCAAACAGTCACTGAATGAGTGGTCAGTAAGCAAGAACTACCTATCTGTAAATTTGAAGTGGATAATGGCAATGGACTGTTGGACCTTGAAGGAAATTTTAGCTGCTGTCATGAATCTATTCAGTATGTATCTGTGCATCTGCAAAAATATTGTACAGAATGAATACACAATATTTACTGGGGCTGCCTTAGTTATTCACCTTGTCACCAAGGATTTCAGGGGAATGGGTACATCTTTTTTTTAGCTTTATCCTTACAACAGTCCTGTGTGGTATGTCAAACTAAGAGAAGTTACTGGCTCAGATTCATCCAATAATCTTCCTGATAGGCTAGAATTTGAATCTAAATCTCAGTCTAGTTGTAACTATTGAACCATGCTGGCATAACGCTCCTATTTGATATGTTTGTTAGCTTTCCTATTTTGAGGTGAATGAAAATAGCAAAAGCCACTCCAAATCTATACCCAAGATCTGATCTAATAATTGAAGGACTTGTTGGTGGCCTGTACCTCATTGAAGGCTACTCCATTCATTAGCTGGGTTACCACCATAACTGAAGTTCACCTCCTCATGATCCAGGTATCTGGCTTAGATAATCTTTAGCAAGGGACAGGAGAGGAAAATACCAACTTGGAAAAATTTTACATTTGTTATACAAACATTTCTGAATTGCTTTGGGGAAAGAATGAAGAAAGGGTCACAAGAACGGATGGGCTATGGAGGACAGTTTGGTCGTTTGATATTTCCTCTTACAAGGTATTAAGTCTTCAGTATGACATGTAGCAAAAGAGGTTGTTTAAATGATGCTGAAGTTTCATACTTCTTCCCAGATATTCCTTATTCGTGCAAGTCCGTTATGCTACTGTATCTCTCTGTGTTGTCCTGCTACCACCTCTGTATATTAGAGGCGTGTGGTTGTCACCTCTGTATATTAGAGGTGTGTGATTGTGGGTATATGCCTGTTATGTACATATGTGAGAGAACTGCATAGATGATTTTGCTTACATACATCTTTTCATTTATATTATTTTGCCTGGTTTGTCAGCACTGCACATATTTGCTAAGTTTCATTGGAGTGTCTAGTATTAATATTGCAAGTTCATGCTAGCATTACGGTACTGATGTTTTATAAATATTGGGGCTTTTTTTCTGTTCATAACATTTTGATCCAAAAATTTAAATTTCTTACAAAATTATGACAACCATATATAATACAGCAAACTCCATATGTTTAATTGCTCACAAGGTATATTTTTCTTGAATAAAGAACAAACTAGTACATCTTTTTTCCAGCATTTTGCTCTTGTATTGTTGTAGTCTTTTATATGTTAGCTTTATCAACTACCAGCGTTCAAGAAACTAGGTACTGAACTAGCTTATTAGCCATTTAATTGGTAAAATGATTTTTAATGTAGAAATGATGTGAAACAAATACCAATTAATATTTATAGGAGTTAGTATCATCTAACAGCTGTTATTGAATTTAGTATCTGTTTTGCTGCTATGAACTATTTTTAGATTACAAATGTCATCATTTCGGGACACTGATTATATTTTTGTTAAAAAAAGGCTAGGAGGCAGTATTTATTTCTACTTTACTTGAAGGAAAGCATTTTCATTACTTTTTAAAATCACTATATGATTGGAAGACTCTCTCTATAATTAAATTAAAATATTAAAGGTTTTCTAACTAACAGGTTAAAATTGACACATGTTCCTGAATAAGGCAGTATATTGGCTTTGGTTTATAGCTCTAGACTTAGTTGTATTGTTAGCTGTACTGCAGGAAATGGAGTGTACTATAGTCGTAATTTGTCAGCATACCATCTTCAGCGATTGCTCCTTGTAACAAATATCTCCTTAAATATCTCCTTATGTAACAAATATCTCTTTATGATTATTATGTAACTAATATCTCTTTATGTAACACATATCTCTTCAAACTAATAGTTTCAAAGAAGCTAGATCAAGTCTTCAAATGAGTTAATTAAACATTATCATTTCACCTTGAAGTTGTCCTGTAATAAGTCATATCATTTTCTTCATTTTTATAAATTATGTACTGCAAGATATGAGTTATTCTCTTTGAACTCTTTGTGGATGGTTTTATTATATTGATTGATTGACTGATACGAACATTTCTATCTGCAAAAAGGGCCATTGCTCATAAAGGATCCTTAGCTAACAAATAATAGAAAATACAAAAGCCTGGCATAGGTAAAGTTGTCACTGGCTGTAGGAACCTTTGTATAAATGATTTAAAGCATTTCTTACGATCGTGGCAGTTTATACTGAAAAGCTGTGGAGACAAACAGGACACAGCTGCCTTATTGTCGCTTTCCCTTTCAAAAATACTTTTCCCCTCCTCATTTTCTCTGTATGTAATATTTCGCCTGTACTAATTTAATGGACTTTCATTTATACATAAAGTCTTGGGGGCTATCCTAAACTAATTATTTAAAACCTCTCATGAAATGTTCCTGTGCAACAGACTAGACTCCAAGTACTGGATAGCTGCCATATCATTACATGAGATAAGGTTGACTTCCAGCATGAGAGCAATAAGGACTCTTATGCCAATCACTGGATCTCTCTCTCTCTCTCTCTCTCTCTCTCTCTCTCTCTCTCTCTCTCTCTCTCTCTCTCTCTCTCTCTCTCTCACACACACACACACACACACACACACACACACACACACGATATGTTACACTAAGATCTCTGATGGATAAAAATCAGGCCACAATATCTCACTTACTATAATAAATAAACAACTGTACGTTCTCTTTTCTCTAAAGACACTTCTAAATGGAATTGATTTAAGTCTCTGTGATTTAAGTCTCTGGTTTGTATGGGAGACAGAGTGCTGTTTTCACCTCAACCTATTTCCAGAGTGGTCCGAACAGAACTCTGGTCTGGCAGAATCTCTTTTGACCATGAAACAGTGCTTCAGATTTGGAAGGTTTTACATAGCTTCCAAAAGACAACTATGAACACATACTCATATAGCTTGCTTTCTTTGTGCTATTGATCTGAGAGCCTTAGCAGTTTCATTCTTTGTGGCATGATACTAAAAGCAAATGAATCTAACTTTTTTCCCCTCATTTTCAGGTCAAAATGCAAAGCCTAAGAAACTGTTGGGAGGATGGATTTCTGTAGTATATTCTCAACATTGTAAATTTGACAATGGATAAATGTAAACATGTAGGCCGACTGCGGCTTGCCCAGGACCATTCAATTGTGAATCCTCACAAATGGCATTGTATGGTATGCAATACTACAGAATCTGTATGGGCCTGCCTCAGTTGCTCGCATGTTGCTTGTGGAAGATATATTGAAGAACATGCACTAAAGCACTTTCAGGAAAGCAGTCATCCAGTAGCATTGGAAATAAATGAGCTGTACATTTTTTGCTACCTTTGTGATGATTATGTTCTTAATGATAATGCAACTGGTGACATAAAACTTTTACGAAGTACATTAAGTGCAATCAAGAGCCAGAATTATGACTGTACTACTCGGAGTGGCAGGACTTTGCGATCTATGGGCATAAGTGATGATCTTTCACATAATAATGCTCAAGCTTTGCTTCGGAGTCAAGACCGTATGTTCACAGCCCTGTGGCACAGGAGGCATGCATTAATGGGCAAAGTATTTAGAACTTGGTTTGAATTAACACCAACTGGGAAAAGGATTTTAGAAGAAAACAAGCTGTGGGAACAGGCAGAAGAAAGACGAGTCAATGCTAGGAAGAAAAGAGAAGAGCGAAAGCGCCAGTTGAAGGAAGAAATGGAAAAAATACCACCAAGGAAAAGCTTTCGCTTGCAAAAACAAAACAAAGAATCTTCAATCTATGCACTAAAAATGCCACAAAATTTGGGCTCTGATATAGAGCTGAAAGTAACAGCTACCTCAGATGATGTAAAGTTAAAAAAAATTAATGACTCTCCAGCCAAACGAAGACCTACTATGACTCCTGGTGTGACAGGACTACGAAACTTGGGAAATACATGCTATATGAACTCTATTCTTCAGGTATTGAGTCATTTGTTCATATTTCGGGAATGTTTCTTAAAGCTTGATTTAAACCAAACACAAGAATTGTTAGCAGTTGCAGCCACTGGCAAAACAAGATCATCTACAAAGCATCCTCTATCTGCTAGCTTTGATGTTCAAATACAGAAAAGCCATGTTAAGGACAAGACATCTTCCACAAGGCGATTTAGTACATCATCAGGTTTAAGTGGTGGTGGATCAAATCAGAGAAATATGGAACTTATTCAGCCCAAGGAACCAAGTTCAAAGTATATTTCTCTTTGTCATGAATTACATACTTTGTTTCAAGTTATGTGGTCTGGCAAGTGGGCATTGGTGTCTCCTTTTGCCATGCTCCATTCTGTGTGGAGACTAATCCCAGCCTTTCGTGGTTATGCCCAACAAGATGCTCAGGAATTTCTTTGTGAACTTTTGGATAAAGTCCAACAAGAATTGGAGACAGCTAGGGCAAAATGCCCAGCCCTCATTCCTGCTTCTCAAAGGAAACTCATTAAACAAGTTTTGAATGTGGTCAACACTATTTTTCATGGACAGCTTTTAAGTCAGGTAAATACATTAGAATAAGATTATTCAATGAGTGATTGATAGAAAATTCAATATAGTATAAGATTGCAGACTGAACTACCTGACTGTCTTATATTAAATCAGAATCCAATTTAGTACTGTATCTTGATTAAGCCATACTTCTGGTATGTTTCAAAGCAGAGTTCTTTCCCAGCCTGCTACATCAGATATTCCTTAAATTGAAGAAGGGTATTCTTTCTTACTGTACTATTCTGCTAGCATATTAAGATTGCATAAAAAGGCTTGTGTAAAGACGCAGTTTCATAGACTCCATTGTTGGTAGAAGTGCAGAATGCATTTAAAAAGAGGACATTACTTGTGACAATACTCCTACTCTGAGAGTCAGAGGGAAGAATAACTGGCATCAATCCAGTATTTCTCTTGGGGTCAGGTCAAAAATTTTAAGTTCGTCTTTCTTGTGTCCTTCACTGTTTGAAGAGTTTTCTGCTTCTAAAGTTATTATACTAATATTTAATAAAAATATCTGATGCAGTGAGCTGCAGCTCACAAAAGCTTATGCCTTTTCATAAAATGTGTTAATTGGAAAAAGTGCTACTAGAGCGCTGACTTTTTTGCAGTGGTATTGTGTTTTTTTTTGTAAAATGTAATTGTTTAAATTGATAAAGGAAAATCTGCTCCTTTGTATCAGTTTCTAAAATCCATCTTGTCAAGTTTCTAGCAATTTGATTCGCAATTCAGTTACTCCAGAGTGTCTGTACTTTCTTTGATGGGACTGCTCTGGAATTTGAGCTTGGACTGCAATTCAAATAATTTGTCAGAAGGCCCTGTGTTGTCTAAGTATATTTTACTCTTGAATGTCATTAATGCTGTTAGAAAAACCTAACCTAGAACACTTTGTGTGGGGGTAATGTGTGTAATGTATCCATAATCATGCCTTACTGTGGCAGCTATCATTGGATTACTTTGTGGTTGGAAAGTTTGCTTTTAAAAGACCTGCACTATGTCTGCTCCTGATGAAGGAAGAGTTCATTTCATAGTCAGATGACAGATTCTCACTTAGGTGAGCATGGTTCTTCATTTAGGCACTCCTTTGAGTCTAGGAACAGAGATCAACAGTTGTAAAAAGCCCTCGCTGTTCATCTGCAAGCAGTTTCTGGTCATGATATGCAAATTCTGATATATTTACAAGAGCTTGAAAGATAGTATAGTCCACTGAAAGTTGATGGTATGCTCTTCTGAATGTTTTCACAAATTTGGTGACGAGCATTTGATGGCATTTGTATGGCGGTTCCACCAGATATTTCCAAGTGGCAGCAGAATGTATGCTGAACCATTCATCTCTGTTGTTTTGTCATACAATAAGGACCCCAGGATCATGGATGAAGAGACAGATCCTGCAAGTCACTAACTCTTCACATTTCTAAAGGCAAAATAGCTTATGTTTCAGGCAAAGTTGCAGTTTTAGTGATGGCCTGCCTAGGCTAAATTGCCAAGCAAAATCATTTTCTAAAGTCAATTTTCTAGCCAGGATTTTTCAGTATGAAGCTCTAAATTCCTTCCTTTCTCCCTCAATGCCCACTGCCATTAAGAGATTTCAAATTTCTGCCTTGTTTCCAAAGCAGCCAATTGCCACTTGCCTGTCAGGCCTTGCTGCCAGCCAATTGGGTGTAGGGGACAGAGGGAGGCGGGAAAGAGGTTGGGGATACACTCATGATAATCACATGACCTGGGCTGACCACAGCTGCAGTGACAATTTCCCAAATTTCAATTCCATGGGAGTAATGGGTCCCGGGTTTTGGATGCATTTTGTAAGTTAGCCCATGTGAAGTACCTTGCTTCAAAAATTGTTGCCCTATGATGCACTGTTTCGCCCAGCTGAAGATTACAGACACGAGAGTTTTAGTAGTATATAGATTGTCATATAACATATGACTTCTTCTGTAAAACTGTACTTTGATATAATATAACTGACAAAATAGAATACTATATTTATCCAAACACATGACCTGGATTTGAATTTACACAGGACTTTTTGTGTCATTTATCATATTAGTCGATCTAATATAACCCTTCTGTTTCAAAGATAAATTATTTTGAGGGAAAAGCTAGTTATCCTTTCCAATAAATAGTAATTAATTTTAACAATAAAATAACAGCATCATTATTATGAGTTTATTTGCCATGAAGTTGCATCTGATTTTTATTTCGCAAACTGGAATAGACTTTCAGTAACTAGAACGTGTTTTTTTAAAAAAATCAGTGGTAAATGGTTCATCTGCCAAGTTTTCATTTTTTAACTAATAATAGTTATGACAAAATGTAATATAAAGAGCAGTCATTACATTTTTACTTTATAGAAAATTAAATTAAAATTATAAAATAGTAAAAATTCAGAATTTTAATCTTTAAATGGCAGTGGACCCACTTGAAATTAAGGATGAGGATCCTCCAAGATGAGTGAGAAAAGAAGTAATTCCTCTTTGCATCTTTTACTTATACATAGCTGTTGTTTTAAATTCTTGAAAAATGTAAAGAGCTGGAGATTCAAATTAAGTAATGGTTTGTATTGACAGGTAACATGTCTTGCATGTGACAACAAGTCAGATACTATAGAGCCTTTCTGGGACTTGTCATTGGAATTTCCTGAAAGATATCACTGCAATGGAAGGGAGACAACTTGTCAGTATCCATGTTTGTTGACAGAGATGTTGGCCAAGTTTACAGAAACTGAAGCTTTAGAAGGGAAGATATATGCCTGTAACCAGTGCAACAGTGAGTAAAGACTGTATGTACTCATGGATCTGACTTTCATGTATGAAGTGAACTAATTACTACCGAGTTTTTTTTTTATTTGTTACCTATGTGAAATATTTTAATAATAGAATGAGAAACAAACTTTGAGCTCCCATAATTTTGTGCTTCAGGTGGGGATTACAAAAATATATCTAATTTCAACCATTAAATTAGTACATTGGCCATTCTTTAGGATTTTGCATGCTTACCAGTGAATAGATATTGCAATCTAAATTATATCTTCTGTCAATCAAAATGTATTTGCATGGTAAAGTGATTACTACTTCTAATTTAACTTGGTATACACAAAAATTCTGTTAAATTGCTATATTTTTGAATAGTTCTAGAATGTCTCATTTGTATTTTTATCATGTATATCATGGACATATTAAAGGGTGTTAATCTAATTTTAGAACTTGATCTACTATAAATTAGAGGGAGGCTATTTTTCTTACAGCAAAACGAAGAAAATTTTCTTCTAAACCTGTTCTACTCACAGAGGCACAGAAGCAGCTTATGGTGTGCCACCTACCTCAGGTTCTGCGGTTACACCTTAAGCGATTTAGGTAATGTAGTAAACTCTCTCTTTGCAAGATTTTTTAAAACTTTTTTTCAATGAATTGTTATTATTTTTTAATAGTCTCTACATGGCATTCCCATTACTGTAATGCCTTTAAGGAAGCAATTAAGAAATGTTTTGTAGTAATTATTACAACTGATATAAAATGCTTTTAACATTTTACCCGTTCCAGAACAAGTGGTTTTGTGACAGAAAGCGAAATTGTCAATTGGGCTGAAATAAAGACTTTCCACAAACTTTGGAGATGAGAGAAATACTATGCAACTCACTGGAAACTTCAGTGGGACCTCCCTGGAGGTGGAGACCATATACAGGTAGTCTTCGTTTAGTGGCCACAATTGGGACTGGCAACTTGGTCATTAAGTGAAGCAGTCACTAAGTGAAACCACAACAGTGCTTATGAGCTTTCCTTTGCTTTACAGACCTTCATAAATGCAAGGATTGGTTGTAAAGTTACTTTTTCATCACTCTCATAACTGTGGTCACTCAATGAGGCAGTCGCTAAATGAGGATTACCTGTATGAATAGTGAATCAGAGAAGCAGTATACAGAAATTTGACTAAAAATAGATAAAAGTCCAGGATTTTTCCCACTACTAATCAGATAAGATTGGAAAAGGCACAACTAGTGAGATTGTCCCACAAAATTCTTAAAACTTGTAAAGCCTTTACAGAATCTGTATCTGGAAACACTGTAGAACCAATGATGATGCAGAATTATTGATTTAAGTATGACAGATTTACAGTAGTTTGAACTAATCACCCAAACATGCTATGAGAGGCAAATTCCAGTAACAGGCATTAAATAGCAATAATAGACAGTGGAGATAAAATGAACTTGGGATGCCGGTATGACTATCCTCCAGAGTGCTAATACAAAAGAAACACACACTTTACAAAAGCAGATCTTTGTGCTTAAACTACAAGTTATTTTAAATATTAGAAGAAACTTCTTAAATATTAGAATGTTTGGAAGATGAAGTCAGATTAGGAGCAAGATTGTGGGGAGTCTTCAGATTACTGGAGATCTTGAAGCAGAGGCTGGTTAGCTATGTGTTATGGATGACTTTCCTGCATTGAATAGAAGATATGATGATCACCCAGTTTGAATTAATTGCTATGCTACTGAATGAGAGTCATTCTCCTCTCTTTTTAGTCATTTAATATTAATGTTTTTAATGATTTAGTAGTGAAATAAAACAATAACTTATAAAAGCAAAATAAGTAATATATTCTTTCAGAATATGAACAAGAAAACTAAGTTTCATTTTTATGCCTATAGATGGTCAGGACGCAATCATCGTGAGAAGATTGGTGTGCATGTCAACTTTGATGAGATTCTAAACATGGAACCCTATTGTTGCAGAAATTCTCTAAAATCCCTTATACCAGATTCCTTCATCTATGATTTGTCTGCTGTTGTGATGCATCATGGAAAAGGATTTGGTTCAGGACACTACACTGCCTATTGTTATAATTCAGATGGAGGTAATTCATATGGAAGTATAGAAATTGGATTTATATGAGAAATCCAATTAATAAGGTTACCTTTTAATGGCAGTAATTTTTGGAGATAAATTTTATGTTGCCATAAGCAATGTTTTTACATTCTTCAGATTCTTAATCTGAGAATCAGAAAATTATAGCACGTATCATATTGAAAGATCAGTCTCTCAGCTGAACTGCCTTGCATGAAATCCCATTTCCCCCTGTATTTTAGAAACTTTTTTCTACAGGTCATCCTCACTTAATGACAATAGGGACTGGAAAATTGGTCATTAAGCAGGACAATTGTTAAACAGGTCACCTATGACTGGACCTGATTTTATGACCAGTTTTACAATGGTAGTTAGGTGAATCATGTGGTTGTTAAGCAAATCCAGCTTCCCCAATGGAGGTTTTTGCCAGAATTCACTTAATGACCATGTGATTCGCTTAATGACCATGGTGATTTGCTTAATTACTGTTTAAAAAGGTCACAAATCACAATCACATAACTGCAGGGGAATACAAGAGTTTGCAACAGTCGTGTGAGAACAGGTCATAAAGCACTTTTTCTGAGGCTGTCGTAACTTTGAACTATCGTTAAAATGAATAGTCGTTAAGCGAGGACTACCTGTATAATTATTTCAGATACAGCTGTTTTTGTATTGGACAGTTTTGAAAGAGATATATATCAAATATACTAGGAGTACTGCCTCTGTCTCTATATACAAATCACTACACAGCATGAATGAAAGTTTTGTTTCATTTGGTTGTGGCCTTCACATGGGAAGTGGTTTGTTACTATGGGAGCACAGTGCTGCACTAGATAAATCTTTGGTCTGATTCAGCACAACATTGGTTATATACTTAATAAATTGTAGATTCTTAAACTACAGGAATATCAATCCTGTGCTTTTCATAAGAAAACATTAACATTACCATTTTTATTACTCTACTCTTTCTGTTCTAGGGTTCTGGGTACATTGCAATGATTCCAAGCTCACCATGTGCACTATGGAAGAAGTATGCAGGGCCCAGGCATATATTTTGTTTTATACCCAACGAGTTACTCTGAGGAATGGACATTGGAGAATGGCAGGTCTTGACTTACCATTTGGAAAACAGGCAAACACTGAGGTTAATGGTTCCAGTGCAAAAAGTAACAGCTAATCCAAAGCCAAATTGCTATGAACAGTGTGTCTGAATTGTCACTTGTGCATGTATTAGGCAAGTGCAGTATTGTACAAAATCTGTCTTCTGAAATGCTGTATGTGTTCAGAACTTTTGTACTTTTTAAACTCATTTATGGTAGTAACTTCCTAAGTTACGAGAGTATCTGTATAGCTATTTTTAAGATAATTTTTTCCATGTGATTTTTTAAAATTTACCTCAAGCTGTTTTTCAGCATTTTAATATTTTGAAGTAGGAAACATAGATGAGAAATCTGGGTGGGCAAAGTTTGGACTTTTTTTAAATTAAAAGCTGTGTTTTTATACTATTTCTTGCAATACTGTGGATCTTGTCTGCAGGAATCTGCCTTGCTTCCACGATTAAAAGATGTGATGATAAAAATGTGTCTACCATTTCTTTTGGCCATGTTAAAATATTCTTTTCTGTAATGAAGAGTCCAAGTAGGAGTTAAGTACAGTACTTTTCACATTTATACCCATAAAACACTAAATCACTAGTAAGTTCAGCAAGAGCAGTAAAATATTATTAACATCATTTCCATGGCCTTTTTATGGCTTCACTCCAGGAATACTGCTGAACTAAATGTGAAGGCTGTGTAAATGGCAGTACTAAGTAATTACCAAAAAAAACAGGACTAGTAGGTTTTCCTGCCACAGGTTCCGTATCTAGTCCAGTGTACTTAGATCTGTGACATGCCATAATAAAATCCATAGACGATAATAAAAACTCTAGTCTTACTTTTTGCTATAACATAATACTCGGTTACCATAATGAATGGTGGTTTTTAGCTATTAAGATTTAACAATACAGATATATTGGTCTGGTAATCACTACAGCATAGATTAGTTCTCCTAAATACTGTTTGTAGTTTCTGTTGGAAAGAGAATTTAAAACATCACTGCTCAGTGTACTAAAACTTATTTGTACACATTAATGAACTTTTAGCCTAGGGTGCTTTCCTCCTATCTAAACTTAAAACCCTTGTTCAATTTTTCTTTTCAGTGCTTCAACTTCAGTTGCCCTTTTATATATGTTCATTTATCCAATGCAAAGCTGCGGCACAGGCTAGCTTTGGCAATTAAGAAAGAGGGTCATTCTGAGCAAACTGAAGGGAAATTTAGGTTACGTCTAGATTGCGATATAGTTCATTGTTCATACTACTGCAACAATGAGGCTCAAAATTCTCCATAACAAAAAAAACACAAATACCTTTAATCTTTTTTGTCCTCTTTACATTGTTCTCATAAATATGAACGATTATGTGAACTATGGTTCTCTCAAACTCTGGAATTCAAACATTTTTCTCCATGGTTTGGAGAAACTCTTCTCTTGTCTGCTGGGAAGCATCCTGTGCAGAGGTTTCTCAATGGTGCAAAGGCCGCTAATGCCACACATTCACATACATTCACATAGAAAATAAGCACTCGTTTCTCCTCACCATTTTTTTCTGTTAATGGGGTTTGCAAAAACGACTTTAGATATAAATTTACATAGAAATCTATTTTAATTCTTCTCCATAGGAAACTTTAAGAATCGAGTTAGCACTCTTGAATAATTGATATCTTGCCACAGAGTAGGTCCACAGAAAGCCAAACCAAGAAATTGGAATACAGATGGCCTTTGTCCAAGTTACAATAATAATAATTACACTGAATTTCACTCTGAAGAGATTAAAATATTTGCTTTGGATATCTTATGGTGGTTAATTATGAATTTCATTTACAACGAAACTTGCCTTCCTATGTTTCATGTTAATGATTATTATTTGCAAGGCAAGCCTAATCAGCAGATATACTTTTCCTTTCCATGTATTATTTTCTGCATCACACACGAGGTAGCAAAAGATATAGTTCAGTCTTATCTCGAGAACACAATGGTTCAATTGAAAGACACATGGTAGACCAAACATACTAAAGGGCAAGTTATTTGCAGGCAGATAACACATTACAGTTTTAGAGGGCAGAAGCTCTGTTTTGACCACTTAAGAAGATGCACAAGATTATCTGTAAAGAAAACAGAATGTGCAAGAGGAACAGAATAGAAACAGAAGATATTAAAAACAAGGACCTAGTAAGAAATTAAAGGTACTGAGGAAAACCTCAATAGGAATAATACAGTGAACTTAAAAGACAATTACAATGCATCAGATTTCACTTAACTTCCACCCATGCTGAATTTGTATGCTATGGCACAGATTTAATCTTTTAAAAGAAGCCCCAGTGTCTGAACAATCAGTTCAGGTAGTTCTTTTGATAGACTGTGCTTTAACATTTAGGTAATCAGAAATTCCGTACGTAAAAACTTATTTTTCTTTACATGCCTGCCAAGAAAGAGTTTCACCTACCCTCTTGTCTTAAGCTTAAATAATGCCAGTAGCAACAATAGATATTTTAATCTCAAAGACCAGATTGGTTTCTCTGTTGCAAAAAATGCTATGGTGTGAAAGCAAGCCTTCAGCTTTGTTACATAAAAACCTAAAGTCAAAAATAGCACACTAAATTTTTCAAAAAGTCTTAAACATGGTGCTGATTGTTCAGCTGTTTCCAGTTGTATCGTCTTTGTAATCATAGTGCATATAAATATTAAAAAAATTTCATTTTGACACAGAAGGCCAACACTGAGTTCTGAGAGTGCAAACTGAGTAACAGTCGTTTCATTCTAAATTCCTACTTCATATCTCTTATGCTGGTATCCTCTTCAGTCTTTATTTTTCTTTTTCACTTTGTTTCCCTCTTTTCACTAGGAATTATACTTGATTTCTCTTCAGATCTCCACAAGGTTTGTGAGACTATTTACAGTGCATCAAGCCATATCCCAGCAGCCCGCTGGTTACAACTTGCTTGCAGTCTTACGTGTATACTTTTTTTCTAACACAAATAATAAGAGCTCAATAGTTAAGATATTCTTTTAGTGTCAACAAAAATATGGAAAGTAATTAAAACTGAAGTATCCCTTCTAGCTTCTTAAGAATTTAGCATCATGTAATGCATTTTTAATTGCAATAGCCAAGATCATTACTGATTGGCACAGCTATATTTAGCAGCTTCAAACTGCCTAAGTTAAATAGTATTGTAAGTAAGAAATCTCTTAAATAGTTTATACAATACCTTAATGAGCCCTGCAATTACTACACAGTAGCTCCATCAAAATACTTAACAATTTAAACCTTTGGATCAACTATTAAATGTTCCATTAATCATATAAGCAAGCATTATAATATAGGTTGATTTAATACTCCTTGTTTGAATAGAACAAAAAAACCCACTATGCTTCAAACTTTTTGTATGTTAAGAACAGAATGATTCTGTGTGATTTTGATTAGCTTCAGCCATACTGCATAGGAGATGAACTCCTTATATCAAACTTTTATAAGTAAAAATCTCTAATAAATTAAAAAATATAGAAGCTCACACTGTTGTAAGTATAAATAGCCTGTTATAATAAGACAGGAATAGGAATAGTGGCTAGTGTTTATTATACATGAATGGCAGAGAATAAACTTACTAGCCTATTTCAGTGGTAGCCACCAGAATTCCCCAAGTGAGTAGATCCCAAACTGGGAATCTGAGAGGGTTTTAATGGGCACCACAAGTGCCAAAAAAGTAAAATGGCCTTTGAGCTTGATTCCAGGTGACTTCATGGACACACCAATGCAATTTTCTAAATTGCACACCAATGCAATTTTCTGAAAATACTATGGAAGTATTTGCATTGGGTTTTTTTTTAATTCTAAGTCTACAGTACAGCCTTGGATTTTAGCATATTCCCCCCTTCAATCCTGCTTAATTAATTTTGCAACCAGGTCAACCAGCTGCAAAATTCCCTCAAATTCCATGCCTGCCTGCCTACTCATGACATCATGAGCTCACCTGTGAAGAAATGGTTGGATGAAGGCTGCGCTCGAGGAGATAAGCATTCCCTTAGCTCTCAACACGAGCGTGGGAATACTTATCTCCTCGAGTGCGGCCTTCATCCAACCATTCCTTCACATCACCATCTACTTCTCTTAAAACCCTTGTAAGATAAAAAAAATAGAAGTGCAGCATATAACTGCAAGAAAAATGGCCAGCCTGAGCCTATTCTATTATAGAAGCATCTCAGAAAGAAAACACAGTAATTTGACTCAAAGCAAAATAAACATGTACACAATGCAACTGAAAACTAAACCATGCTTTGTATTTGCTTGCTGTGCTTACACTGGAAACTTTTTCTAACAGAAGATGGGCTAACGAGATACTTTCCAGTGTATTACTGCCTTGGATTGTGACACTTTTAAAAACTATTTGGTTTAGGTCTGAATTTGTGATTTATTTATTTATTTATTTATTTATTTTACAAAATGCATTCCAGGCAGTTTAAAAGGCAACAGCAGTGACAGTTTAGGTGCAGAAATCATTTGTGATCATTCAAAGCATTCAAGTAAGAATATGGTAATATAAATACCTGAAAAGCATTTTTTTCAGAAATATTTCAAACAATATGTATAACTCATCCCAAACTAAAAATTACTTTATAGCATATTTCTCACAAAAGAAAAATATAGAAGTAATCTGAAATATTCTAGAAGCCCCAGTAGCTGGTTTTTTTTTTTTTTAGTTACATTAGAGAACTTGCCTTTGATTAAATTCTTTTCTTCTGAACATGGAAAGTTATCACATTGGGTTGACTGTTAAAACAGACTGCAAATTTATTCTGGCTTAACATGTTCCAACAGAGTACATAGGTGAGGTAATGGCTTTGAAATTTCAATAGTCATCTCCTCTGCTGACAACTTCTTTGCACATTGGACGCAATAATATGGTGTGCTCAAACTGCGCTGTGTATGAGCCTTTAATATCACATAGAGGAGGGTATGGGTCCACTATACCCAAGTCACATAGGTTCTTCAGAGCCATTAGGTATTTACTTTCTCCCAGACGATCTAACCATCTGCGGCAAAAGGCAAGAGTACCAAAATTTTCATTGATAACATTCAGCAAGTGTTTTGCTCTTGGAAGCCTGGAAGAAAGAGAATAGTAAATTACTTTCTAAAACTAATATAACCAACCAACAGAAACATACTAATTTTCACATAATAAAATACTGTGCATAATTTTACAGACCTGTCCTAGCCCTTTTCCTCTTTTTCTAAGCCAGAAAATCTGTTATCTCTTGCACCTTCATGTGTTCAATTGTTTGCTGTTGTGCTGACTATATAATATGCTTTGAATGATAAATACATAGTAGGTCAACTATTACTGCATCATGGATTTTTGTAAAGGCATTATGGTAGCACGGATTTGATTTCATTTGCCACCTTAATGTCTATTCTTGAATTTGGAGAAATTCTTTAACAATCCTTTTTATATCTAGATTTAGATCCCATTTTATTCAAGGGAGTTAATCCCTTCACAGGCATATTTAGGACTGAAATCTTCAATTTTGACTTTAGAAGACACTGGGCATTATGTTTCCCAACTCTGTCCACAATTCTGATCACTGGAATAAGATCTGTCTTTATATTGCAGTAACTATAACAATTTCTGTCTAATGAAGTTCAGGACATTAACATTTTTTTTCTGGAGCCTAGTCTTACTGGTCAATTGAACTTTAAACATTTTCCTGTACTGAAAACTTTTTATACGTTACTTCTCCAAGACAAGTACTATAGCAATAAATAGTAAATATTTCCAAGATCTGTAGAAGTGGTGTTCAGGACTCAGCAATACAAATTCTGGAAACTGCAGGAAACTTAGTATAACTGATGTATTGTTTTAACTATTGCAAACAGCTACTTCAGGTGTACAACATGTTAACCAAACCATTTAATATAATCTGATGCATATAATTCCAATTAGAATAGCACTTAAATGGTTATTATTATTATTATCATCAATTTATACTGTATAGCTGCCCATCTTACAAACTTGATTCTGGATGGCATACAATAAAGCAAACAGTTAAAAACAAGTCTAAACAACTATTAAAAATAATTAAACATAAATATACTGTGGGAGAATCATCATGATACGACTATCATGGCCATACTGCTTAAAGCAGGTATTAATGAAAATAGAAATAATTATACAGGATCAGACCAAAGACATTCAACATCTGATTCCCCATCAATTACTTTGGGCAGCCTACCAATACATGGTTTTCAACAACTGGTACAGAGAGGCATTTATGCTTTTACTACTGTAAATAACGTATAGCCAGCGTGAACAATGCCTTTTTCATTCATGCCAACAAAACTTTTGAAGTTTAGGGGATTCTCCAGACAAGTTAGAGGGTACTTAGTAAGCTGAAAGTGAGAGCTGGGAATTATGTTTCAGGAATGGAAACTGTTTCTTGTAAAGAATAAAATAAAATTGGATTCCACTTATGAGTTTATTGAATTTTTTTTTAAAACCATCCAAGTGTGCAATCATCACTATATTTTATGTACACAGTTATACTATAACAGTGTATCCAGGTGCTTATAAAATACATCCATTAGTTCTGAATTTCACATAATAAAATACTGTGCATAATTTTACAGACCTGTCCTAGCCCTTTTCCTCTTTTTCTAAGCCAGAAAATCTGTTATCTCTTGCACCTTCATGTGTTTGTTTGCTGTTGTACTGACTATATAATATGCTTTGAATGATAAATACATAGTAGGTCAACTATTACTGCATCATGGATTTTTGTAAAGGCATTATGGTAGCACGGATTTGATTTCATTTGCCATCTTAATGTCTATTCTCGAATTTGGAGAAATTCTTTAAACAATTTCCTGTCTCTTTGTTTTAACCACTAATTTGGTGACATTAGGCAAAGTATCACCTTACCATATTTATGAACTAGGAAAAAAGCAATGAACCCTTTGGAATGGAAAAGAAATACAAATCATTTGTACTTTCCAGAGTCTTTTGCTCTTGCTTCTTCTATTCCTCTTATCTAAAAACTGCTAAACTTGCTAAACAAATATTTTGATGAGAGACTTTTTGAATCACTTCTATCTGGCTATTTGTTAACATGCTCAACAAATTCTGAAAGGCTGATGTCTCAAAACATTTCTTGATAAAAGCCATGCTATTATTCTTCAGTAAGACTTCTTTATTCTGTTGTTAAATAATGCTTTTCACTAGTATATATGAAAGAGATTTTAATCTAACTCTCCTTTAATTTCCTGGAACTTCCTGCAATCCCATTTTTAAAAACATTAGTGATTAGTTTTTAATTCTATGTTACAGTTGTATAGGGATATGTTACATATATTTTATTTTTTAAAAAATAACAAGGTTTTTTAAAGAATTCTTGAAAACAAGAATCTCAACAAGTGGCCTAGAATTTATTGTTGCTACATACCTCATTTTCTATTATATCGGTTTTTCACTAATACACATTTTTATATTTTACATATCTTGAGTCCAATGCATAGGATGCTAACAAGTGAGTATGAATACAAAGCTTCAGCACATACTTCTTTAAGGCTGAACAAGCATTTCACAGGGCATGTTCACAGGCACAATCACTCAGATCATGCCAAAATGTATTCCTCCTTTTGGTTATTCTATATGCATCCTGAATGTGTGTCAGTACATTCTATATACACGATACTGGCTTGCAAGGTAATCTCTAGCTTGCACAGAACCACATGAGCATGCTTAGGGTAAAACTGGGTTCATTTGTGGTATGTTGTACAAAATGTACTAAAACTATTACTATTCTTAATGTTAGCAGGGAATGCTGAATATGAAACATGCATAGCTAGGTCTGATAATATTACTAAAAACCATACAGGGGTGCCTCAATTAACCAAAGCCATATTGGGTAGAGGAAGTGAATCTCTATGGGCCAATATGGGAAAGACCAAAGCACATTGAGCATTGCAACTTGGAATGTAAGAAAAGTAAATGGTAAAGTGCATGAATTAACCAATGAAATGAAAAGCTATAGAATTATTTATGAATGAAAGAGCTAAAATGTTAGAAAGTATAATTGGTATCATACAGATTGCTGAGGGTAGTATGAAAGTAGGAATCAACATGACAGTTGCCAACTATGCTCCATGAATGGTGATAATAAAAATGGAACCAGAGATGAATTGGTGAAAAATTGGGCAACATTCTGAATGAACATTTCTGTCACATGATATGAATGGATGGGTGAGAAAGAGATGAAAGAATACAGAAAAAGCAATTCAGCCATTTGGAAACCTGAGATGAATGAAAACGGTGAGTGATGAGTGTCTGCTTAGAAAAAAGCTTGCTTTCAAATGCAAACAAGAAATATATCTATTCATATGTACACATGGCAAAGGAATGAATATAAATCTAAAAACTGAGTGATTTGATTATGGTGAAAGAAAAAGTTAATGAAGGATGTAAGGCTGATACAAGGTTCTGAGTGGGACATATCATTTCTTTCTACTGTCAAGAGTGGATTTTGGGGAAATGGTGGAATGAAAGAAAAGGAAAGAAGTGAAAGAAATGAGAGCAAAAGTAGAATGAATGAAAATAATCTCAGTAGAAGTAATGTAAAATAAATGTAATGAAAGAAGACATGAAAGATGCTTGGAATAATTAAAACAATTATGTTACAGAGTGCTACAGCAGCACATGAACCTACATGAATGGGAAGTATGAACAAGGATGCTTGGTGGAATGATAAAGTGACAGTCTGTGGATAAGAATGCATCATAACGCTTTATACACCCGTACTTTCATGAGCATGGAAATGAATGATGTCTTCCATTATAACATGCATACAATTTCATATATATTATTCAAGCAGGTATTTCCCATGCATTGCCAACTGTCATCAGGCATGATGCAGGTACAACTGTTAATACTGCTAAGAAAACTCTGTGAATTTCTCCATGTAGTTGCCAGGAGTCAAGATTAACTTGAAGGCACAAAATTAGGACAATAATTTAATTAAAGTGTAGATTTTACATTGATATACCCAATTTCTCATTTGTCCAAATCTAATTTTCCCTCTTGCTTTACACACCAGTAGATCCAAACCCCAAAATGGTAATGTGCCAGATGAACTCACTGTTTTCAGAGCTAGTAAGGCCCAAACCATGCCAAAGAAGCTATGTTTAACTTTGAAAAATGATCTCCAACTTCATCTTCAAAGATTGCTTCTATCATATTCTTTTGCTTATCCCATGAACATTTCATTTGGGAGAGATGTCTGCTTTTAATATGCCAATGCCAGTAAAGTACTTTTTGGTGATAGTCTGCCTACTTTTTATTACTCATTTGAAAGTGCATTGTTATGTTGTCCATTAGCGCAAGTTACAGACCCCGTCAACTAAAGAATTTCAACTGGCGGGGTCTAGGAGGAGAGTCTTTTCTGCTGTTGCTCCAACCCTGTGGAATATCTTGCCCCCTGAGGTGAGACTGGCCCCCACTCTTCTGGCCTTCCACATTAAGATCTGGTTCTGCCAACTAGCTTGGGGATCCAATGTGGGTTTGCAGCACTGGGGGCGGCTGGTGTCTCAAGGATGCTCTCTCCATCCTTTAACTTGTTATTTTTGTAAGATTTTTACTGTTTTTAATGGCTTTTATTTGTGAGTTGCCTAGAGTCACTTATATAGCAAGATGGGTGGTGTATAAATTTGATTTATAAATAAAAACAAATAAATAAATTAGTACATGTGTTCCTATCTGCTCAGAAAAATAAAGATACCTGGTATTTTTGGACTGTTGTTTCACAAGAGAACTTAAACTATGTTTCATATAAGCACTATGTTCTTGCCATCCTCTTCAAGTTTTGAATTAACCAATATCTTTTTCCCCATAATGTAAGCATACTTAAAGTTACATCTTCATATATTGCAGTAAAATCAGGACTAACCTTATTGGCACATGTCCAACATCAAAGTTCTTCATATAATGAGAACATTCCATATCATCATGAACAACTCCTTTTCCAGTGCTACCAAAGGTTTCTATAGCATATACTTCTCCCTCCTATTAAAAAACAAAGACATATTACACGAGCTTATACAGCATATAATACCTTCAAAATTATGTATCTGAGTTGGGCTACCACCTCCAAAATTAACTTGGTCATAATCCTGTTTGCACATAACATTTGCCAGAAATTTGTTGATCAGGAACAAGCTTAATCATTTTATTCCTCCTGCCAGCAGGAGCGGCTGAACTAACCAATAAGTCTTTGTCCATGGTTTGTTTAGCATTATGTCTAAATCTCTTTCATTTGTTTTAAATACACAGCTATAAGGTTTTGATTCTATTTAAAAAATTCTAATTTAGCATTATGTCTGTACCAGGCCACTATATTTCCTATTCTTCAACAAGCTGAGATTATTTAACTACAGTAGAATTCTGAAAATTATACATATTATCTGCAGAACAGTACATGTGCAAAATGCACATTAAATTTAGAGTGAACATATTTACTTCTTGCAAATTAGCAGTTCTCAGAGTGAATCCATGTTTTTGTTCTAACATTTTACAATGTTCCTGAGGGAGCAGTCCGTTCAGTGGGGGAAGGTCCTTTGTTGTGAAGACCGTTGGGACACTTCTTATTCAATATTTATATGAAGCTACCAGGGAAGGCTATCCATCAGCAAAATGGCAAGTATCAATATACTGTATCAATGCACAGTTGTATATCTTAACCCCAGGTTGAACATGAGCTGTAGTTTAAATCCTGTCCAGATATGTGGAAGCTGTTAAGGTTTGGATAGGGATGAAAAGGCCTAGACCCAATCCTAACGAGATGGAGTGGCTTTGGGTCTGAAAGTATATTCCATCTTTGGTTCTGAATGAAGCCACTCTTTGTCAAGCAGAACTGACTTGAAATTTGGGGATCCTCCAAGCCACACGTCTTCTGCTCAAAAAGCGGGTGGCTGCTGTAGCTAGGAGGGCTTTTGTACAGCTTCATATTCTGTGACAGTTTCCTTTCCTGAATCAGGAGGCCCTCTTCACTGTCAGTCATGCATTGGTTACTTCTCATCTGGACTATTGCAATGTGCTCTACATGGGGCTTTCCTTGAAGATCACCTAGAAGCTACAGCTGTTCCAAAAGTTATGAGCACCAGCTGGTTTACCCACATGTTTCTACTTTGAGAGTACACTAGTTACTAGTTGGTTTCTGGATGCCATTCAAGTTATTGCTTGTCACCTTTAAATCCCTACATTGCTTGAGACTTGGATACCTGCAGGACTTCTGAAAATGAATACTCCCTCCAGGTCCCTACCCCTGAGTATCATCTGCAGGGACAGGCTTCTCAATCACTCCTACCCTTTTCTGGAACTATATCATCTCTGACACAAGATTGGCATCAGCCCTTTTGGGTTTTAAAAAATTGTTAAACATATTTCAATGAACCTTTGGGGCCTGATGTTGTTGGAGTAATCTGTCGACCATTCACGGGTGACTGGATGTTCCTTGGAGCAAGAGGTAATTGAATGCATTTTATTGCTGTACACTTTTTAAATCTTGCTACTGAATTTAGGGCTCTAAGCCATTCAGTTGGTTGTGAATGAGTAATATATGTAAATAATCACATTTTAATTATTATTTTAAAAGCCCCAGCAACATCAAAAACAGCTACATATAATCACTAAAAGGTCTTAGAGTAGACTGTTGAGAACTTTCTTAACTAGTAAATATCCAGAGAAAAATTATTAGA
Organism: Python bivittatus; assembly: GCF_059951505.1. Classification (NCBI taxonomy): domain Eukaryota; kingdom Metazoa; phylum Chordata; class Lepidosauria; order Squamata; family Pythonidae; genus Python; species Python bivittatus. Next base: position 30,159,774 of record NW_028277058.1, on the reverse strand, counting down.
TTGCACCAGGACTACACTGGAGAGACTATCCTCTCCAAGCCAGAATCTTGTTAGCCTTTTCAATAATCTGGCTCTGGTTAAAATGGCCTTCATCAGAAAAAAAAAAAAAAGGAACACAAAGCAAGTATTGGGGTAAAATGCAGATTTTACTAACTGTAGGCAGTCCTTGAGTTATGACCATTCATTCAGCAATTGTTTGAAGTTATGATGATGCTAAACAAAGGGACTAACAACTGGTTCTCGAAGTTCCGGCCGCTGCAGCACCCCCACAGTCATGTGAACAAAATTCAGGTGCTTGGCAACCAGCTTGCACTTATGGTTGCAGCATCCCACGTCACGTGATTGCCATTTGCAACCTTCCCAAGCAAAATCAATGGGGTTGCAAGTTGCTTGGGTAACTCTCCCCACCCCACCCCCCAGCCTTTTTTCGCTCACATGCACCACTCCCTCCTTTCCTGGGCCTCCCTGCACTCCCACACATGCATGCACCCACCAGCAACCTCCTTCCCTGGGCCTCCCTGAACTTGCATGCACCCCACGGCCTCCTTCCCCAGCCTACCTGCACTAGTGGCATGCCACATCACCGCCCTTCCCCAACTCATGCGCTGACTGCACCGGGTCTCTCACACAGCCCCGCGGCACCCCCACGCTCCTTACCTCATACTCTCACTGCTTCCCACTTAACTACCTGCATGTCTCAGGTTACAACGGCAACTGAACTGCCTAGGCTGCCATCGCTAAGTGATATGGTCATGTGATGTCACGCTTTACGACCACAAAGCTCAGCGACACCAATCCCAGTCCCTGGTAACTCAAGGACTACCCATATTCTGCAAGCTTCTGCAGCTCACCTGATAGCATCCATGAATTATCCATGATCTGCAATCAATTTGAAAACCTACACTCTAAGATTTTTAACAGGGGACTCCATCTTATTCAATGGCCAATCAAGTTTAACAGCTTCATCCAATATATTACTTCAAAGTTATTTTTGGTCACTGACAAGCCTTATTATGATTAGTTAGTATTTACAGGTAGTCCTCTCTTAACAACCTAATTGGGACCAGGATTTCCATTGCTAAGTAAAGTGGTTTTTAGGCGAAACATCATGTGACCATACCACTTAGCGATGGCAGCCCCGGTTGCAGTTGTTAAGAAGGGACCACACCTCAAGCTTCTCCTGCCCTGCCATGCTTGCCTCTGCTTCAACTCTCCCCACCCACCTATCTCACCCTCATCTTTGCCCTTTTGGCCACCCTGCACTCTGCTGCTGCCTACCTCCTGACCTGGGCCGTCTTCTTTCTCTCTTCTCTCCTGCTGTAGCGTGCCCAGCCAAGGCAGCTGCTGGCCCTTCATGAGGTCTCCTCAGCCAGGCACACTTTGACAGCAGCGGGAGGAAAGAGGTGAAAGATAACTTGGGATGGCAGGGGTATGCAGCAGCGGAGTGCAGGGCAGCCGAAAGGGCAGAGATGGGGGGAGACAGGCGGATGGGGGGAGTTGAAGCATACACTGCGGTCATAAATGCGGACGGGCTGCCAAGCACCTGAATTTTGATCACTTGACTGCAAGGATTCTGCAACACCATAACTTTGAGGATTGGTTGCAACTTTGAATGGTCGCTGAATGAATGGTCATTAAGCAAGGACTACCTGTATTCATCTGAAGAACAACTCTTCCTGTGAATATTGATAGCTGCTTATACCTGTGTCCAAAATGGCTCCTATACAGATGACTGATTTATTAAATAAAAATAAGCTAAAGATCTTCAGATAATTCTCTATGCTGGCGTATCATGTCTTGCAGTTAAAGTAGCATACGAAAACAAAATATCACCAGCAAGGGGCAGTGACATTCTGAACTGTTAATTTTGATGAGCAACAACAGTTAACCATATGACTGGTTAATTCGGAACTATTTGTAAAAAGCCATGTATTGTATAGATGATACAAAAGATCATCTGTATCTATACTTACTTCCATTCTTGTTGCTTCTCCTCCTTTCACAATGGGAACAGTTTTGCCTGCATGTATCCTGTATGGCCCAATAGAGTGTCCATTCAGATTCCGAATAGGTTTCACTACATAAAATTCAAAACACTGAGATGAAAGTATGTACTGTATGTAATAAATAGGGCAATGTTAAAGATTCAGTTGGAATCTCTGAACTGAATCAGATGCCAGGAAATTTGAGATTTAATGGACTTTTGTGCATTTGCATAAGATTTTAAATTCACAAATGGAAACTGAATATTAAGTGAATCTTGGCTGATTTACATATAACTAAACTGATTAGCCCCTCTAAAATAAACAATTTTAAAAACTCAGTTTTTAAATATATTGATGTTTTAAAAATAGGCTTCAAAATATTTTTGTTGTACATACAATACCCACATAAGCAAATTCTCAGTTTTCAGTCAGGATAACTACATACATTAGATGGAAAATAAATTACCTTGATAGGTTTTGCCATCAATTTCAACTTCATAAGATTCCATGACTTCCTGAATAGCTTCACCAACATCACAAAGGCGGACATCTATCCCAGCACACTATTTGTATACAAGAGATAATGAAAATTATTTTTATCTTCAGTTTCAAAGAATGTAGATAAGGATAGAACTACACTATCTCTTGGAGTATACCTTAATTCCAGTATTAGTTGCATCTTTTACAGCTTGTAAGAGCCTGTCATATTTTGGATTGAACGTGACAGTAAAAGCACAGTCAATGATACGACCTGAAATTAGATACAAATGAGATAAAATAATTTGCCTTCAACTAAATTATATAATTATATATTAAGAAAGAGGAACTCACCATTAATATGTGTTCCAAAATCTATCTTGCAGATATCATCATACTGCAATACAGTTGGATCTCCAGCATTGGGGGTATAGTGGGCTGCGCAATTATTCAGAGAACACCCCGTGGGAAATGCAAGCCCAGCATTTAAGCCATTTTCTCGTATCAACTTCCGTGAACAGTCTTCTAATTTTTCACTAGAAAAGCAAACATCTATATTACATTAAAGCTAAGTAAACATATTGTTTCCATATGTTTACTTAGCTGTATAGAAGCTATGTTTCAGAAGTTTCTAACAGTCTATTTTTTCTAGGCATACCACTGACAGTACAAACACAGTATAAGACTAATATTTTCTGTTTCAAAAGTATAAATGCTATGCAAACCTTTGATGTGCCATGCAAATCTATAGGTGTTTCACAATATTTTAAACAGTTTTGCAACAACACTTGTCCCTCAACCTTATAGCGCTAGATTTAACTATTCAAAACAAATGAACAGTTTTTTATTGGTATTGTAGAATCATCATGTTAAGTACAGCATTCATCAAGGCTTGTACACTGAAACAAAAATAATTAAAATTAACCCCCCCCAAAATGTTAGCTGTCATGCAATCTTCTTTTAAATTAAAATACTAGACTTCTATTATTTAAAAAAAATGTTACTACATTTTATTATTACCAAATTTCTATCATGGTCATTCCAGGCTTGATCCAGCTCATAACGTATTTTCTCACTTGTCTGTGTGCTTCAGCAGCCTCTCTGAAATCATTCCATATCTCTTCACTTGCTTGATCTAGTGCTCTCTTTTCATCACTTGTGGTTCTCCAAGTAGCAGTTCTCCTTTAATATTGAAAAGAAAGTCAGATACTTGTCACCAGAATGTGAAATCCAAACCTAGTATTAGATTAATACTTGGGGAGGTGCAGAAGGGAGTGGTGGATTCCACTAATAAAATAATATGTAACTTTTCAAAATATTTATCTTCATCCAAGTTAAAATGGGTGAGTTGATACTTCCTGCCGTATGACTCTGCAAAAAACACCAAGCAGTTCTTTAAGCTGCCTTGTAATTAAGTGATCTCTCTAAGTATGAAGATACTGCATTTATATTATGACTGGGTTCACACATCAAACTGAATCATGGTTTACTGACTACACCACAACTAGGCTACATTCACATATGCCAAGCCTAGTTCTTGGACTCATACAACAAGCTATGGTATAATCAAACAAATTATATTATGGCTTCACAGAAGGTGTGACCCTGTTTATTTGTAGAAGTAAAAATCTTGGGTACATAGTCTACCAACTCTGTTTGAATTTGAGAATGTAATTATCAGCTATATAGCTCTGCCAAATTATCTGCTGAGATTAAAAAAAAGAAGTATCTAGAGCTCTAGTACACATTCTTCTTAATTATCAGCCTTATTCTCCCATGGCTATATTCCATTTATCATCTTTCGAATGTAGATAATTATTACTTGTATATAGGAACAAGGATCACCTTGAATTCAAACTTTCCTTTTAAATACAATAATGGACAAAACATTCAAAAGTGGCACACTGTAATCTAAAGTGACAAAATGTACTCTACCAGAGATGTACATCCCTCTAAAGCCCAATCTTAGGAAATGCCACTTAGGCACTAAAATAGAAATGTAAGCTGACTTTGATATGGCAAGATCTAACTTGTTTTCTCACTAGAATCATAAGAACTATCAGCCAGTTAAGCACAAAATACTGTAATGGCACAATCCATGATTATGTTCTTATCATCAGAACTGACCTCAATTTTGTCCCCGTCCCCCCCCCCCAAATCCATTTTCATGTTTCTGTTACAATACCTTATTTTCAGCAGCTGGTTATCACCCATAAAGCCTTCATGGCATAGGATCTGGTTATTTGAGGGACGACTTGTCTTTGGTTGTTTCCGCCTGTCTGGTAAGACTGGGGAAAATGGGTGTACTCCTGGTCCCATCAATTAAGCAGTATATCTTTTTGTGCCCTCTCTGTCACGGTGCCTGTCCTCTAGAATGATACCTCTCTGGGCATTTGGATGGTTCCCATCCTGATGATGTTCAGGACACTACTGAAGACCTGGCTATTTTCCCAGTCTCTGGGGTAGCACAAACGTTAAGCAACTGTAGATGGGTTTTCTTTGGTTATATGTTGTTTCTTGGGCCATTCATGATATATACATACATGCACACACATATATACATGTTGCTGCCATTATCAGAAACTTGCTGATATACTATAAACCACACAAACATATGCCAATAAGTCCAAACCTATTCCTTGCCCAGATATAATATAAGGTGCAAAATAAAATAAATTATTTGAGATGTAGATGAGTCTTCAGAAATAATATCCTATCAATTCAATTATCAGCGTCTTGATCTCTACACTGAAAAACATTAAACAAGACACATACCCATCTTGCGTTGCTGGATACTCGCATTCTTCACCTTTCGGAAATATCCCACTGGGAAACAAGTCGCATATTGGAATAGATGGTGGATCTGTCTGCAGCTTTGCTGTTGGAAGAAATAAACTCTGAGTCTATCTTAGAATATAAATCAATCATTTTCAACAGGTATTTCTTTTTAAAATAATCCTTGCTTATTGTTTCAGCTTTAGTAAAAAACAGAATATATATTAAATAACTTAGGCAGTTCTCAGGATGCTCAGAATTCCCCCCCAAAGTTTTTCTTGGCCAGTTTTAGCTAAAATGCCTGCCTTATGCATACTATGTCAGTTTCGTTAAAACAATGTTAGTATTTGCATATATTTCACATGCCTCTAAGACAGAATCTACACTTCTCATAAAGCACTAAGCCTATCCTTTGTTAAAATTAGTGGTTAGTATATGTCTGTGTATTCATGCATGTACGCCCACAGAGACTACAGTTCCTTAGGTTTTAGTCCTTTTAGTCTTACATCTGTATTTCACAGAGGAAAACTGGGATATCTTTATAAGGATCATTGCTGGAGATCCCTCCCACACAAAACACCTGCATACTGCATAATGCTATACAGGTAGTCCTTGCTTAACAACGGTAATTGGGACCGGGAACTCTGCTGCTACGCGATGAGGTCATTAAGATGTGCAGCAGTTCCAGTTGCCATTGTTAGGCAAATCCAACGTGGTTGCAGCATCTCATGATAATGTGATCGCCATTTGCAACCTCCTGCCAGCTTCCCCATTGACTCTGCTTGCCAGAAGTGAAGTTTGCAATGGCAATCACACGACTGTGGGATGCTGCAACTGTTGTAATTGCAATCTGGTTGCCAAGTGCCCAAATTGCAATCGAGTGACTGCGGGGATGCTGCGATAGCCGCAACTACAAAGAAGGGTTGTAAGTCCCCTTGTTCAGCGCCATCATAACTTCAAATGGTCACAGAACGAGGACTACCTATAGTCATTTTCTACCTGTCCATATATTATTTTATTCTATAATTATTTAAATAAAATTATTTATTTATTTTATTTAAATCATCTATCAGATACTTTGCCTATTCACTGATGCTGGATAGTCCTGCACTGTTACCAGGAGGATTTTAAAAAAATAAGTAGCTGCATAGTATGTTTAATCTCAGAATCCAAATTTATGCAAGTTTCCATAGAATAAAAGACTAAATCAAGATGTTTATTAAATTGCCTTGATGCTACATTTTAATCAAGATGGAAGATTAGCCTTCTTTCACTGGTCAACTAGAGGAGGGCAAATACAGTACTTAAGAATGTGTGCTCTCTGCAACTCCATTAAACCTTCTATTTTCTGTAGCACTTGATTTGGCAATTAACAATTATATGGAATTAAAGGAAGGTTTTTGGTATTAACTATTTTTGTTCTGTTTAAAATGCTGCATTGTAATTTTATGTAATCCTAAAATTACAGAGAAAACCAAAACTCATTAGCCCAAAGTATGCTGTTATGCAGATCAATACCTGGTACCCCAGTTAAAAGATGGGAAAGAATGTTGCTCAAGAGCTCTCCCATGCTATATGGCAGCCAACTAGGCAATGAACCATTGTTTTTATTCAGAATAAAGTAGCATTGCACACATATTTCAAATATGTAACACAAATCAAAATAATGATCACACAGAAATATTCAACTAACACCTACGTCCTTTCTTTTTCTTCTTCTTTTTCTTTTTCTTTCCTGCTGCATTGTCACCATCTCCTTCACCATCTATAGAAAACAGATAAAGTATTAAATACTGAAAAAATCCTAAGAAAATAATATTTAGACACTATTCTATGGTTGCAGTGGAAAAGTAGAACTAATAATGATTTGGCCAGAAATCAAAGCTATTTATCATGGCAACTGCCTTACCATGTAGTGATGTAACAATCACATCTTCACAGTGTTTTCTTCCAGAAAATTAATTTGGATGATGAAGTCATGGCGATGTTTTATCACAAATGCTGCTGACATTGTGCACTAGATCGCACACAATCATAATTTATTTTATTTATATCCCACCTTTCTTTCAGGAGCTCAAAACAGGGTACACAGTACTCCCTTTTCCCATTTTTCCCACAAGAACAAGGGTTGTAAATTATGATTAATTTTGTCCATTTTAGTCTTCTTGGTTTCTTCCTAGTTTTTTTATCATCACTTTTGAATGGTGTGTAAATGTGGTTTACGTGTCTATTGATGGCTGATTTGGCTGAATGCCAAGTTTCCAGGAATTCCCTAGCATTTTTTGATTTGGTTTAGTCTAACATTAGACCAAGACCAGAACACATCCCCTCCAGCAGCCAACACTCAGATAAGCAGGGATGAACACCAAACAATCAGGTAGAAAATAATACTCTAATCAAGGAACCTCCCAAGGAGGAAACCATACTCCCACCAAAACTGGGAGGGCAAGATACTGCATATAAACAGGCAGCAAACCCCACACTCACTCACGCTGATGATGTTACCTAGTTGGGTAATGAAACATGTACAAGCAAACAACCAAGCTCAGAGAGCACCAAGAACTCCTCAAAATAACATTAACTATGTGTACGCAAGCTTAATGTGGATACTGTTCTATTTGACCCAGTGAAACTCTGTTTAAACTTGGTGCTCATCCACTCCTTGGGCTAGCATTTATATTGTACTTTAAACTAGCTAACATACTGTTTGATTGTTGTGAGCCACCCAGAGTTGTTGGCAGCATGCAGGTTTAATATATTATTATTGATGTGCTCTACGTATCATGCTGAAAACAAATGTAATTTGTATAATGGTCTGTTTCTTCTAATCACCTGGTGTAATCTTATATACATTACATGTATACATACATACATGACCAAATAACTAGATTACAGCCTTTTAAACAAAAAGCAAATACAAGTAGTCCTCAACTTACAACCACAATTGGGATTGGAATTTCCATCACTAAGCAATGCGGTCACATGATGTTTCGCTTTATGACTGCATTGTTTAGTGATGGAAATTCTGTCGTAAAGAGAAATTTCATGTGACTGCATTGCTTAGCAACGGCAATCCTGGCAGTCCCAGAAGAAAGCTCAGGGGCTGCTTTTTACTTTTTTTTTTTTTCTCACAGCACAAAAAGTTAACTAAGAGTGTTTGCCCTGGAAAGCATCTTGCAGGAGTTGAATCCACACCGGAGCATGGCGTCTTAGGGGCAAGTGCCCTCCCCTTGGATGGGGAGACAAAGGTGGTGGCAGTGGGGTCCTTGTGGGAACAGAGCCCTGTGTGGTGGCTGCGTTTGCTCTGCTAGCAAGCCCTGGTCACGTGCTCATTGGCTGCGAGGATGGCGCAACTCTTTGAGGTCTGTCTTCCAAATCGGTGTGTTGGACAGGGGGAGGAAGTCTGAGCTCAGACACCCATTCAGGTTTTCCTCATTTGTTCACGTTTTCCTTTAGTGGCAGATGTTTTTTAAGGGGGGGAAGCCATTACCTGCAGACTCAGACTAATGATAGGGTTGCTTTTATCCAGGAAAATCCCAACAGGTGAATGAGGTTTTGAAGAGGGGTGAGGAGGCACAGGGAGGAATGGGGTGGCAAAGTCAGATCCCAGTTTGGCTTAGTTAAGCTGGATCTTTTGCTTGCAATTCCTAGACAGTTCCAATCTGTGGGTGCACCCGAGACAGCTTTTTGGCACACCATGGCTCAAGGGCTGCTTTTTACATTTATTTTTTTTGCAGTGTGAAGCCCAGCCCCAGGAGCACAGTGCAAGGGGCCTTTTTGGCACGCTGTGGCTCTGGGTCTGCTTTTTGCTTTTTTTTGTTTTTTGCAGCGCGAAGCCCAGCTCCAACCCAGCCCAGCAGCCAGGCTGGGCATACCTTATCAGCAGCGGGAGCAAGAAGACAGCAAACGTCAGCTGGGACAGTGGAGCACAGGGCAGCAGAGGGCCAAAAGGGGATAGACTGGCTGGGAGATAGGCAGATGGGAGGAGGTGAAGCACCCCTGTGGTTGTAAGTGCAGGCAGGCTGCCAAGTGCCCGAATTTGACCATTTGACCATGGGGAACTGCAACAGCCATAACTTCAGGCATGTGTTGTAAGTCCCTTTGTTCAGTGCTGCCACAACTTCAAATGGTTGCTGAACAAATGGTCATAAGTTGAGGACTACTTGTAGCACAGTTTCTATGTGCCCTAAGCCACAGCATGGCTTGTTTGATTTCGGCAGTCTTCCATCAACCCATTCACTGAGGTTTGTACATCAGACTTAGCATGACACATGAACCTATTTTATTTATTTATTGCATTTCTATCCCACAACAATCCAAAGATCCTTGGGGACTCATTATTTATTCAACAGAGTTAAATATACCTTGGCTAAGCAGTGTGTGAACCAAACCATTTTTACAATCATCTATTTAAAACTATTTCAACATGGATTGCTGTTCTTCATTCTAGTAAACCCTTACTCTAGAAATATTTCGTATTTTACACTGCACAAAGTCACATAAATGATATTTACCTTCATCATCATCATCTTTTTCCTTTTCTTCCAGTGTTTGTTTATCTAGCTGTTTTGCTACCTCATCAAGTGTTGTCTCTAATTCTCTTTCAGTCTCTTGTTGCCCTATTTGCAAAATAAACAGATAAGTCAGCACTGATGTCAAACTCCCAGCTATCAGTGATCTTATGTATCTCTTTTCTCAGGTCTACAATTCTTCACTGCCTCACAGTAAATAAAAAGCTACAGACTTTGGAGAAGAATAACTATATATAAGTATAACTATAAATCCAAATCTCTTTTTCAGTCTTATGATAGGTACTCTTCTACTAAAATATTTTAAACCCGTTTATACTTTCTATCTCCACAACCAGCTTATGTTCCTCTATCTTACTTTTCTACAACTATGAAAATCACACATTTTAGTGCCATTTTGTAATGGTTAATTCCTTCTGAATTTATCGCCACTGCTCAACTTATTTAGATTTTCTTCTATTAAGTGATCAGACATCCGCTTAAGAAATACTATATTAAATAATGTATAATTGTGGATTCTGTTAACTTAAATACTGTTTCCCTTCACCTGTGTAAGGAGCGTGTTTTATTTTTTAGTACTTTTAAAGATATCTCCCTCACTCCTGTTCACAAGCCCTGTTTCTTAACGGAACAGCAAAAATGCCATTTCTCATTGCCAGGATGAGATTTCCTATGCAAGAAACTCTCCTTAATAGTATGCACTAAATTTAACTATTTCATATGTTGTGGTGTTCTACAGGTATAAATACTAATGTCAAAGTGACCTATCTTCCCATCCACCACTTTCTGAAAATATTTTCTAAGCTCTCCAGCAGCAGCGGACATGGCACCGTGGAATACCAAACAAACAAGGGAAATCGTCCAGTACCACCCAAACGCCTTTCCACGCGAGCCAAAGGGCTGGTCCCCCGCCAGCCATACCACTGTTGCTCCACTCGAATGCAAACTTGATATGCCCAACACCTTCGCTCCCCTCCCACGCTTTCCCGAGCAAAGCTCCAATGCTCAGGCGACTGTTCGCCTTGCTTTCGGTGAAGTTGCTTCCTCGGCCACTCCAGCCTTCCCCTTCCCCGTCGCGACCGGGCCTCCCCAGCCTAGCTTTCCTCGCCCGGCCCAGTCCAGCTCGTACCGACGGCGCCTCCTTTGGTTTTCTTCTTCTTCTTGCGTTTTTTCTTGGCGTTTTCATCGGCGGCAGCCCCACCGGCGTTTTCTCTTTCCTCGGGATCCAAAAGCAGCTCTCCGTTCAGATGTTTCTCCTCCACGGGGATAGCCCCTTGCTGCACGCCCGCCATGTTGCAGCGCTCGCCGACGCTCCCAAGACTGCCACCAACAGAGCCAGAGCGGGGGAGGACAGCAGGAAGGGCTGCCGTTCGTGCTCCAGCTACTCTATGGCGCAGATCAGGGCATGCCGGGAAAGCTGGAGGACTCGGTTCCAAGACAGTGATAGGGAGAGTGGCTGTTGTGCGCACGTGTTCCTGGAAGGTTCCGCGAGGAGCAGAGATATGGCGAGCTGCTCTTTGGTTATTAGTGGGAGTTAAATTGTGATTTATATAGATTTAGTGGGGTTCCGTCTTTCCCACTAAACTATAATATGGTCCTGGTTTTACAGATTTAAGTGTGTCTTGCAGGAAAGAACACGACGAGTCCGTCTAGAGGCAGATGCAATTGGAAATAAGCCCCATTGAACTCAACGAGACTAAATTCCAGTTAAGCACGAGAAGGATTGCAAGGCTAGTTATTGCAGCAGAAACTTCTATACTGAGTCCGCTTCATCAAGTGCTCCGGATGAATCCATGAAAACTTTGGCGGAAGCACACGCATTTAAAAGTTTATGATTAAATCCTAGGTAAAAAGATTTCTCGGACAATTCAAAGGAATGTTCTTTTGGGTAGTCATCTATAGCACTGCACTATAAGGTGGTTCAGAATTCTGTGACTTTGTTTCAAGATTTTAAAAGAAATATGAAATTGGATTTCATGCCTGTAGATGACTCATCACAGTTCAAATTATTGAGAAGTACAGTTTACAATACCTTGGAAAGCAGTCTAAATTCATTTTTCACTCCTTAAGTAACTAGAAAGAAGAAATGTGGACAAATGTCTAAGCTATATCCTCGTTCTAAGGTAACTTCTGTTTTGACCATGGTCGGTTGAATAAGCTGTAAAGCATGAGTTGGCACATGTTAAACCATAACCTATTGTTTTGTAAACTAAAATCAGTTGGGTTTGCACCCAATTTTTGTAACAAACCGCAAAATATTTTAGTGTGATGTATGAACATGAGCAATATGTGGAGGAGGGAAAGAAAAAGGAATGATTACTTTGTGCAAAAAGCAGTAACGCATGTATTTTATATACTGATTTTCTCATCCAGTGAGGGATAGCCACAGATGCACATCTAATGTGTGTTAATTTAATGAACATTCACAGCTGATCCAGAACTGGATCAGAGGAGTTATTTAAGTTATAAAATAATTTTAATGCCATTTAATTTAAATAAAATATATGTGCCACATACCTACCAAGCTTTTCTCAAGCCAAGAAAATGTCATGTGCCACCAGTGTGTTCTGAAGTCAAGGAAATTAATGCCTACAGTCACCAGCAGTCAGAGAAACAAATGCAACAGGGAAGGAGGGGCTGTAACCATAGCCAATTTGGGCAAGTCAGATGATTTGGAGAATGAAGCGGAGTATTGTTTTTTCCTCTCTGGAATATTGGATGGAAAATTGTCAGGCAGGAAGCGTTCATGTTTCACTGAGCAGTACTTTACCCAACAGTGAAAGCAGATTATGTTTAATCTGGATGATGATGAGGGAGTTCTAATAGTGGCTCAAAATTATTAAAGTGCATGCAGTTATATGTAAATCAAGTGCTCTTGTTTTCTAGACTATTAAATTGTTTGGATTTAGTGGAAATTTTCTATTTCAGAGACAAAAGTTAGCAGCAGCAATCTTTGTTACAGTCGTTGACCAACACGTGTACGTACACATACACCCCCCGCATAAAATACATTAAATATACATTAAAATGGCAATTAAAAGAAGTTATATGAGTTAAAGAGTAAGAAAGGAAGGGGAAGGGAAAATAAAGGCATTAATTTTATTGGACAGTATTTGTTGCCTCGCTTTTGTAGCAGCAAGACAAATTTGGCAACATTATGGATATTAGTGCTTTTATGGTCTGCCAAAAGATAGGAGATGAACCATTGGTAGTCTCTTCCTGGAAATTCCTTTATGAGTGGCTTTGTTAATACCTCACACAGGTTCAGATAGAAATTACAATATAGCAGGACATGCTGAACATCCTGTATGGCATGGGAGTCCCAGGGGCAAAATAGTTTGTGGAAGGGAGTTTTTGGTGTTTACCATCAATAACTGCTGATGGGAGTACATTGAATCTAGGATTATCAGGAATGGATGGATGGATGGATGGATGGATGGATGGATGGATGGATGGATGGATGATTCTTCATCAAGCAAGCAAGAAAGTAGTGGGAAGGTCAGAGGGCTGAAAATGCGGCTGATGCTCAAGCAATGTTTGAACTTTTACATTCTTACCTGGAATAAAGGAGAACCTCCAAACTTGCAATTTGGGTCTATGCTGCAATAATGTATCTCCCAAAGCTTTCTAGAAAGAAGAGATAAGCACATCATTGTTGGACCATTAATATGTTGTAAATACAAAATACAGCAACTAGTAAAAATGGTTTCCATCTTGTGGAAGTTCACAAATCCTTTGGTAGATTGCAAACTGAAGAATGGAAGAGTGGTATAGAAGTAACAAAATGATAGCAAATACTTAAACAATTGCTATCTATGTCTGAAGCTACAGTCAATAAAGAAAAAAAAGACTCAGGTGAAGAAATTGACAGAAGATAGGGCTATGCAATACTTTGGATTTAGTGTCAAGGAAAAAAATTGACTGCTTTGAACAGCTTAAGATAGGTGGTGTATTTATGTTTTGTATACTGTGAAGCTCCTCAGAATTATTTTTAAAGCAATACTGGAGGACATGAGAAGATAGCTTTGTAGCCATGGTTAAGAAACATAACCACCTAAAATAAAATTGGGGAAAGTAGGCAAATTTCAAACCATTTATTAAAGAAAGCTCACTTTTCAAGGTGACAGAAAATGTAATCTGTATTCAGAATATTTCATTCAAAAAGGAAATAGAACAAAATTGAATGCTCTATTTGTTATCCCTGAGATACTTGCCATTACAATTATTCTTAATATTGCAGAATAGCAGAGTCCTTGTGGGCCAGATGTTTTCATTTCTGTGCTCTTCAGCTCCAATATCTCAAAAATACAGAGATGATCCACATTTTACAATTGGTTTCTCACTGTCATCGAAACAAAAAAGAGAGAGTGTATGTGTGGGTTTTTAAATCAGTTTAAATTTTAGATCAGAACTAAGGCTGGTTGGGAGATAACAAGATGAAACTTTATTTTTATAGCTCATTTTATTCTAGTATGATACAATAAATGTACATGAAAAAGAAAATATGAAAGATACATGATAATTTTCTAACAATATCTAGTATTTGGAGGTATGTGTGTGTGTATCTGCCTCACAGCAATTACAAATGGCGCATTTGTCATATTTGTGTCAAATAATTTATCTGAATTTGAGTATCAACCATTTAAACAGTCAATTAGTTTTTTATTTTCTATTATTTATAGTAGGTTGTGTATTCTATACAACATGTTCCCAAACCAGCTCTAATTTGCACAAGATATGCTGCACCCAAAGTAATGGCTGAAGTGGTGCGTTCTTATCTCACATCACAATGTAAACAGGGCTTTTGTTTTCCAGTTGCTGGAGCTGGGAAACTATTAAAATGATCCTGTTTGCACCTAATGTCTCAGCCTCTAATCCTGGAAGGTGAAGAACCAAGGCTGACAAAAAATTATTTGATTGAAGTCTCCCAAGGGCAAATTTTACTTCAGCCACAACTATACAAATGTTACTGTGCTTGACTCTGTTATTAAGTCATATAATAGGGGTGTGAAGTACTTTGAATTCAAAGGAAAAAAATGAGCTTTTTTGGAGCTTATCATCTCACATAGACCTGGCAGTAAAATCTTGATTTTCATTTTGTAATATATTGGGCTGATTATTGCCGAGTTTCTTTGCCAACACTACAGGGCTCGAAGTGCCTGTTTTAATTTGGTCAGCAAAAACGTATCCTGTGTACTTCAGACGTGATGGCTTGGTATCAGAGATCCTCCTTAAATTTCCTTCAGTTAGTTTTAAATATTATAGGCATCTAGAATGATTTCTTGCTACATTGTGATGTATAGTTAATGGCCTGCATATTTTACTCTGATGATTTTGAGCATTTAATTAATGTATAACATATAGATTGGTTTGGTTTGTATTGTTGTGAGCTCAGAGTTGTGTTTTAAGGTGGCTGGCACCCATATTAGTCTTTTAAATAAATAAATATGGATTAAAAGAAATTCAGAGGGCATTGAACTAAAGCTGCTGGATTATTTGTCCAGTAAATATGGTGACTTACAAGTTGAAATAACCATTCCTGTATCTCTCTCTTAACTGAAATGGCACAAGTAGTGGCTTTGTAGATGCTAGTCAAAAGTTGTTGTGTGACACTTAGTTTCCCTTGAAGAAAATTAGTTCCATTGTCGCACTCCCTTCCCCCTTTATCCTTTCAGTTACTTGTCCATTAGAAAACACTTTGTAGAACTATGGGAGGACTTAATCTTAAGTGCTCTGCCACTGGGGTTTTCAGTAAAACTCTTTTGGACTCAGGTAAATAGAAGAACATTGCTTTGTAGGTGGTACTGTTGACTAATTTGATTTTTTTTAACCAAAAAGGAGAGGCTAAAGGGTGATACTTAAGACTTCTGTTTACAAGAATTTGTTGCAGTATTATCTAATACTAATACTATAGTATTATCTAACTTGATGCCCTGCAAATGTGCTGGGGCTAAAACTTTCAGAATATCCAGCTAGTGTAGTTACTGGGAGATGAAGTGCCACATAACAGAAAGGCACCAGGTTGAGGAAGACATTTACAGAAAAAGGAATTAGTTGCTAAAATTACCAGGTTGTTCGTTTGTAAAAACAATGTTTATTTTTATCATCCATACAGACTCATGGTTTGACAAGCCTGTTATTCTCTGCCATTAATGTGATATTAGGAAGTAAATCTTTGCAATAAACATTAAGAGGTGTAGCAGTCATTCATCTCCATGGCCCTTCTTGAATAATCTTACTTACCAAAGATTAGCAGACTCAGCCAGCCTTTTAAGAACTGCACTATGGATTGATTGATGGATTATCTTTCATTTAATATCCTGTGATCTCATCAAATAAAAGGGAGTCTGATCTAGCAATAATGGGAGGAAATGCTTTTATCATAAAGTAAGAAAAATTACAAATCTTATATACATTTTTCAGGAAGTAAGTCTATTAGATTTGCTTTTGAATAAACATGATAGAATTACTTTCTCAAGTAGTTAAGTTCTAGATCACTTCAAAAGAAGCTTCAAAAGAGAATGTATAGCCTCTTTGGTCAATTTCCAAATAGCTTAGAATTACAAGCTTTTGTCTGAGGCTGTTTGGAAAAACATGGGTTTGCTTTGTCTCGAATTTAAAAACTATGTTACATTCTCATTAAAACTTATTTTAAAAAAAGAGCAATCTATGACTATGGGTAACCCTCTGATTTTTGGTTACTCCCATAATGCAACCCACATTTTTAGATCAGTTCTCAGTGTTTATTATGACAGAAGAGACACTGTAGACCTTAAAAGACTAATATATACAGCTTTTGTAGACTGTGTTTCCTTTTCATCATATGTAAGAAGCATTACAGTGAGATAAGAATTTATATGAATGATGGTAGAGGGAGAGAGATTAATTAGACAAGAAAAAAATTATGAAATGAAGGAAGATTATTACCATCTGAACAGCAGCTATTCATAGAACAGTAGGTGGTACAGGCATTGTTACACTGATGACCTAATTAAAACATGATATAAAAACATTTTTCTCTGTTTATTCTAGAAGACATAAGGTTAAACTTCTTGACAAATGATAGCTTAGCTGTTTCTTAATGAAACAGCTGTAGTTATCACAGACATCTTTTGGTTTGTATGCTCGATATGTTACTGATACATGTCCCTCTAAAACGATGCTGTTTTGCAAACTTTTTTTCCCCATTATGTAGAAGTTGAGTGCTATTCATTTTCTGTTTTTGAGGCCTGATAAAATATTGGATGAATTTTAGCTGAACATCTGCAAGGCTTCAACAAAATAAATAAACTTTCAATCTATTTAGTGGAGGTGGGGCCAGAATATTTATTTTACTTTTTATTAATCAAATTGATATGGCCGCCATCTCACAAAAAGTGACTCTGGGCAGCGTATAATTATACCAAATTTAATATACCAAATAATTAACATCTAAGCAAAATACAGGTATAGTAAGATATTTCCCTTTTGAGTAACATATTAATTGGTTGTATATTTATACTAAGTCAAAAATGCATTATTCCTAAACATCTGATGGAACTCTTACTATCTCAGATAAATCATGGCCTTGACTCTCCGTTTACCTATTCTCTTTGGCACTTTTCTATTCTGGTCCCTTGGAGATGTGTTTGTACGTCAGTATATTTAATGTTCTTCCTGATCATGGATTTCATGGAACATTTACTGCTTTACTCCTTTTAGACATAGCAGTGTATGCTGTCCTAATAAGTAGTATCTCTCAGAGTTTCTTAACTAACTGCATATACTGGCAAGACTAACTACTGACATAGGATAACTTCCTTCAAGCTGTGAATTCCAAGTAAGCATGTCTGTATTCCTTACAAACTAACACTAGTCCCATCACTTCTGCAAGACACCGGATTGAGAAATGCTGATGAAGAAGTGGGATGCAAGCAACTATATACAGACACTTTACTGTACTGAACATTCAAAGATTTCCAGCATGCCCAACTTCATAGTGAATTGAGAGAGTGACTCAAATCTGTAGGCCAGGTGATTGTGTGGCACAGAGTCAGTGTAATATAAATTTGGATAGTAAGAGTGATTGTATCACAACTTGCCGTGTAGAGGCACACTTCATTTGTCCTTTTTTCCCTATATAATTGCCCCTTATAGAATTCAGGTATCACCTGCGCTGATGCAGAAAAACATCTGGTACAAAGACTTTGCTGCACTGGTTCTAAGAGGAAATGCAGAATTTAAAAAATGAGATTGTACTCTCAACCATAGGTGGTAACCCAAGCAATCCATTTACTCAAAAGGTTCTGTCAATAGCATATAAATTCTGCACATGTGAAAGACAAAGCTATGTGCAAAGGGAGGACTTTCCTTTTGCACTGGCCTCAACATTGTCATCGCAGGGCATGCAACAGCAAGCACTCTTTTTTTGACATTCATCTTTCCTTGGGGAAAGGGATAATTTGTTTACAATGAAAAAAGTTAAAGTAAATATTCCACGTATATTGTTTGTAGATTAAAGGCAAAGCAACAAAATTGGAAGTTTGCCTTGGATAAAAGTGCAACAAAATATATAATAGATGTCTGTGAAATGCACCTGGAATAAATGCTTACAAAAATCAGGTTCATTGAACTTTGCAGACAATTGCACATTTTACAGTTATAAAATACTTTCCCACTATAAAACAATTGAATGACTCCATAACTATTTGCTTATCTCTGAGTAGATTGTTCATTCATATCTGTCATGCACACCTGTCTTGGATACTGTGTGAAGAAATATGATGAAGTGATAAACATAAGTTATGTTAATTAAAAGATCAAAATTGAATCCTAAATTACTATACTTTTCTGAATTGTACCATGAAAAACTGGTTTCGTACCAAGAAAAACTGGATTTGGGTTCCTGTAACCATACCAGTGCTATTTAATCAGGAAGGAGGCATGGTGACTAATGAAAGTGGAGACTTCCTTCACCAATGTAAATGGCATGGAGTAGGAAATCTTGATGACTCAGTTAATATGTAGGTTGCATTTTTTTCCCCCCCTTTAATATTGGTTTTTCCTCTGGGGAAAAATAATTGCAAAGTTATGATGTGTCAGCTTGCTTTTGAAGTAATAGTTTATGACTTGAAAAAGAGACTGAATTTTGTTTTCTTCCTCTTTTCATGAAAGAAGCACTACTACAAATGATGATTAAATCATGGTATGAAACAAATATGAAGTAAGAAACTAACAGCTAGTCGTTTATTTAACTTTATGGTGAAAAGCCCCTTCCTGTCATTCAAGATCTGAAGATAATTTTTACCCCATGAAATGGCAGCCAAACCTATTCAGACATGTCAGCTGAGGGAAAACTATCAGGAATTTGTATATCCTCAGATGTTTCAGAGTATCCATTTAGACACCCGTTAGTATTCCCAAGGTTGAAGAATGGAAGCTGGTGAAAGAGGAGAGTGCAAAAGCTGGCTTGAAACTCAACATTAAAAAAACTAAGATC
Organism: Python bivittatus; assembly: GCF_059951505.1. Lineage (NCBI taxonomy): Eukaryota > Metazoa > Chordata > Lepidosauria > Squamata > Pythonidae > Python > Python bivittatus. The sequence continues at coordinate 30,140,530 of NW_028277058.1, read as the reverse complement.
ATGGCATCTGGACCCATCAATTCCTGGCAAATAGAAGGGGTAGAAATGGAAGCAGTAACAGACTTCATTTATTTGGGCTCCAAGATCACTGCAGTTGGAGACTGCAGCCATGAAATTAAAAGACACTTGCTCCTTGGGAGGAAAGCTATGGCAAACCTAGACAGCATATTAAAAAACAGAGACATCACCTTGTCGACAAAGATCCGCATAATCAAAGCTATGGTTTTTCCAGTAGTAATGTATGGCTGTGAGAGCTGGACCATAAAGAAGGCTGAGCACCCAAGAATTGATGCCGTTGAACTGTAGTGCTGGAGAAGACTCTTAAGAGTCCCCTGGACTGCTAGGAGGTCAAACCAGTCAATCTTAAAGGAAATCAACTCTGACTGCTGATTGGAAGGATAATGAAGCTCAAGCTCAGATACTTTGGTCACCTAATGCGAAGAGAGGACTCTTTGGAAAAGACCCTGATGCTGGGAAAGATTGAAGGCAAAAGGAGAAGGGGATGGGAGAGGATGAGATGGTTAGATAGCATCACTGAAGCAATGAGCATGAAACTGAGCAAACTCAGGTAGGCAGTGAAGGACAGGAAGACCTGGCGCGATAGGGTTCATGAGGTCACGAAGAGTCGGACACAACTTAATGACCAAACAACAACAACAACATGAACTACTGCTATTTCCTTCTAATCTACAAAATCAATAACAATTATTACTGATTTGGGGATGCCAATCAGAACAAATTCTACTTCATCTTATAAGTGAGTCAGCAGCATTAAGAGACTAGCAGTAAAGCAAGTTTTATTTGTGGCTATCCAACCCTCTTTGGGCCCTGAGGGTAAAGGATATCTTATTTTTGACAATTCAGTGCTTTTGACTTGTGTTCAACCCCTATCTCTTAAAACCATAAGGCCCAGTTGCCCATATGAACCCATATCTCTAAAACAAAAATGGCCTGGCAGCTGTTATTTTTAAAGATATAGAATGTCATTTATCAAAAATTTTCCCTTTCCCTTCACATAATGACTCTATTATCTTACCCAGTGAAGAACAGGAGACATTTTTAGAAGGAGATACCTGAGGCAAAATACTGTTATCATCTTGAGTTCAGGCACTACTGTCATATGATGGACAGAAAGTGATAAACATTGCTGCTGGGACAAATACAAAAATTAGAACATCTAGAAAGAGGAAAAAGGATAGCGAGTACAGTATATATTATCTAAGAGGCTTAATGAATTGCAACCATTGCCAGAAATTCTGAAGTTCTTAAGATAATGAGCCCATCTAGAATTTAGATATCCAGTTAGTCTAAAATAAGTACAGTCATGTCAGGATAGCTTGAGTACCTATGCCATCTTACCAGTTGGTAAGCAGTGTTGATCAAGTGTATTATAATAATTTCAGCCTAATTTTTCCTTACTAAAAAGTAATAGAAGTACATTTTTGTACTATATGAAAGGATTCCACACTGCATGGTTTGTTTGTTGGTTTAACTCAGTATATTAACAAAAACAAAGATATCTGGAATTCCCTTATGGGATCTAAATCATGTCAAAGAATTCAACACCTAAGAGAATTAAGAAAACTTAATTAAGAATTAAGAAAACTGGAACACAAAATCAAGAAAGTACTTGAAGACTGGATGAAATCATATGAGAAAGAAATAGT